>NC_034600.1:64427649-64473486 GCF_900095145.1 Mus pahari
GGAAGGGAAGGGAAGGGAAGGGAAGGGAAGGGAAGGGAAGGGAAGGGAAAGGAAAGGAAAGGAAAGGAAAGAAAAGGAAAGGAAAGGAAAGGAAAGGAAAGGAAAGGAAAGGAAAGGAAAGGAAAGGAAAGGAAAAGAAAGGAAAGAAAGGAAAGGAAAAGAAAGGAAAGAAAGGAAAGAGAAAAAGAATGTAAAGAAAAAAAAGAAAAAAATCAGAGACCACCCCTTCCTCCTGTACACTGTGACTGAAGGCATGTGCCACCTAACTGCAGTTACATTCACAATTGTGTTTATACGTTTGTCTATTACATTGTCAAAAAATTAGTTTAGATTGTTTTTCAATCCTTAAAGGCAGTGATGATATCTTCCTCAGTAGATATCAGGCTATTGTTCTGAATATAGTCGTCAGAAATACAAAGGTGTTTGGTTTATATTTATAACCATGATTTCTTATTCATTATTTTATATGATGATAATACCTCATGAAACTGGGTCTATGGGCCTAAATGATTCACGATCATGCCCACGTACAATCTGAAAATTGTATTATTGAAATTTTAACCAAGGATGCTAGAATTCACTGTATTATATAAAGACAATATTTTGACAAGACAAGGTTCTAGAATTTGGTGAATCTTTATTCATTTCACAGGTTTTCCCTCACTCCAGGTAGCAAGTTTTGGGGGTATTTGGGAGTATTTACCAGTTCTCTGGGATTTTACTCTAGCACATGTGCAACACAATTCAATAGGGACACTTGGTTTACTTGGGTGATAAGATGCTTAATCTATAGGGGAAGGTAATTCCATCTACTGAATGTTAGTTCTATAATGATGTCTTACCCCTGTGTTATATGTAGAATTGAATACAATATTGTTTAAGGAGATGCAACACAAGAGCTTTAACATTCAGAGCAATAGGGGGACAGAGAGACACCTAGCTTCCTTCAGTACCAGAGAGATGCTATCTCTTCAAAATAATGTCTAGGATGATGGAACAGGATACTGACTTTCCTTTTATTCCATTCATATGTAGGGACTCACATAGCAACACATTCAATTACACATTCAATACACGTGTTCACATAACAGAGAAAAATTTTCTTCACAGCATAAACTGAACAATTTTGTATTTCATTTTCTTTGTGGAACTCATTGCTTTATATCTGTAGCTATGTAGCAGTTTCTAATTGACCAGATAACTTTTACTGACAGTACCAAACTTAATTATGCTTTATGGGACTTGGTGTGTTTATACTCCGAGGAGCCAGGTGCTTTAAGCTACACACCCATCACTGCTAACTGACCTTTTCATTTTTGTCAATAGGAAAAGCAATCCAGCATCACTTTAAAAGAAGAAAAATAAAACAGTGTTCAAAAGGCAGTCCCCATTACTTTTAGTCTATGAAAACCATTTAACAACAGGAATAAATGACTTTTATCTGAGAAGCCACAAGGAATTAATTGTCTTGTCAATATGAAAATGAAAAGCATTTGCTGTACACATGTGGTAGTCTGTGTTAATCTTTTAGTTCATCAAAATCAAGGAGTGCGCAAAAGGCAAAGATTGTAACTTTAGCTGCCAAACAGAGTGTGAATCATTTCTCTCAAGATTTTAAATATCCTTTTTTAGCTTGAAGCTATAAAGCTACCGACCTGAATGAAAACAGATTTAGGATGTAACAAGAAGACAAAATTTAACCAGCATATGTTAAAGTGCCTTGCTGAAACAGAACAAAAGTTTCATGAATAAATATTACTAAAGAAAAATAGAACTATGCAATACTTTGTTCATACTGTGTTGGCTAGGCCTTATGCTGTTAATGGCCATGATAATTCTGCTAGGATAAAGATGTAGAAATTACCAAAGCATTGAACTGATTAATGAAGGTTTTTTGAAACTTACTGATTAATGCCTTTTTTGTAAAAAATATCTTTAGCTTAAGTCTCTGGTTATGCACACACACATACATATGCAGACTCACTGAGTTATTTGATTTTTCTACTAGATTGATAATATTTCAAAAATCTCACACACATACACATGTGTGTACATATATGTGTGTATAACAACAATAAAGGAAAAGAGGAAAAATTAAAAGATAACAAGATGGCTACATGGGAAGGCCTAAAAGGTGAAAAAGTAGAAGGAAGTTATGTCATAAGCTCAAATATATATATATATATATATATATATATATATATATATATATATATAAAATGCCTTATACCTTATTACAGTACTCAAACATCATTTGGTATGTGATAACACTTTCACTTGGGAAGAGAATAGACTCATATAAATATATATGAAATTAAATCATAACTATAAACTAAATATATTATTATATTTTTAATATTACTTAATATGATTTATATTATTTACATATTATGATATATTATATATTGTATATTTAGTATATATTACATATAATACTATGTATATGGGTTATGTTATATGTTTGATGTCATCTGCTACATATGACATTTTCTGCTATATATTATAAGTTATATGTCATATATGTCACATGTCACATACCACAT
Source organism: Mus pahari (assembly GCF_900095145.1). Classification (NCBI taxonomy): domain Eukaryota; kingdom Metazoa; phylum Chordata; class Mammalia; order Rodentia; family Muridae; genus Mus; species Mus pahari. The sequence goes on from NC_034600.1 coordinate 64,430,193, forward strand.
ATCACAGGTCATATGTCACATATCACATATTATATATTAAGAACATATATTTAGCTTACAGTTATGCTTTGATTTCAAGTCTATGAGAATATTTGATTATTAATATATATTTTACATACAGGTGTGTATTTGTCTATTTACCTGCATAATAATATCTCACATGATGAAACAAAGTAAATTCCTGGCTAATCTATGTACAGAGTTAAAGAAATAAACACTAAATATAAATGAGGTGGTGATATTAATTTTAGTATTGATTACAAAGTCAATTTAAGCACTGACTAAAATTAAGATGTCATAAAAGACATGTTGATTGTTACACAATGTATCTCAATGATTTTTCCTATGCAGGAGAGAGTAAGCCAAGTTAAAAGGTGTTCCTGTGGTTCTGGGAGAACAAGCAAACCCACAAGAGGAATAAACATCGTGAATACTGCAAATCACATGCAAGCTAATATAAAAGAAGAGCAGCAGAAAGAGTTTTTTTTTTTTTTTTTTTCAGGTCCCTGCACGCTGCTTCTTAAAAAACAGGTTTCCCCCGACAGTCTCACACACATAAAAATAGCATCCTGACAGTTTCTTCATTGGCTGCTTCTCATTAGTGGTATCCTCTGTAAATCCAGAAAAATCTCACACAGAGAAATAAATATATTTTATTATATGTTAGAATACATATATTTAAATATTATATCATCATCCAAACTTAATGATTAACCTGTTGTTTTTACCCAAAGATTATGAACAAATACATGAAAAGTCTAGGATACACTGTAAAGAGATATTTTGAACACCAGAAATGATGCTTTGGAAAGATAATTTTTTTCCAGAGATAAAAGTGTAAGAAAGCACATTCCTTTTTGTGTCTGACCGCATAGAAGTAGCCTGCACAGTGTTACCATGCACGACTCCCTGCACACTGGAATTAGGAAATAGAATTTAGATCAGTAGTTCTCAGCCTTCGTAATGCTGCAATTCTTCAATACAGTTCGTGTTTCGGTGACTCCAACCATGAAATTTTCTCCATAGCTCCAATTTTATTCCTGTTAGGAATTGCAATGTAAATATTTGATATGCAGGACATTTGATATGCAATCCCTGAGGAAAGGTCCTTCAGCCCCCAAAGGAGTTGTGAACCACATGTTCAGCACCTTTGACTTAGAGATAATTAGATGAGCTTAAATAGGGAGTTTTATATGTAAATACTGAAATGAATAACTTGGAGAATAAAGAACCATAAAATCTGAAAATGTTTGGCTTGAAGTTTGAGAAGAAGTCATAGAAAGCAGTGAAAAATAAAGGATTAACCACATGTTTATGCATAAGAAATGATTTATCATTAACCCTACAAGGGCAAGTAAGACTAGAAATAATCAACCATATCAAAAGATAAAGAAGAAACTATTGGAAAATAAACACTGCAGAAAACAAAGGTAATGGAAAAGAAAGCATTAAATGACCTTATACCTTCTTTAACTCCTTTTAAAAATACCTTTGTTGGATTAGAATTACATCACTTTCCTCTTCTCTGCAGGAGTCAGTTCTTCATATTGCACACTGTCTCTCAGTTCCAATTGCCTTGATGACCTCTTTAAGCTGACAGACCTTTGTAATATGTTGTTTGTAAAATGCAAACCAAAAATCCCATTAAAATACTTACTTTATTGATATGAGGGAAATTCACCACTTCTTACTTACACACCTTCAACGGGAAACCCCAGTTAACGGAAGAAAAGCATGCCCTTCCAAGTACACGCTATCTAAAGAGAAAAGTACATTTACGGCAAACTCAACAAACGTCTTGAAGAAGTCTAAGTAAGTAAAAATATCTTCAGAGGGAGCTGATTGCCTTATTTTTTAAAGTAATCACCGCATCAAAGTCACATTTTTAATTACTTCATAATTTCTAATTTGAAGATATTGCACAAGTGTAATAAACTGTGTAGTTACGAAGTAATCTTACTGAACTGGGGTATATACATAATTGTGATTAGATGAACAGGAAAGAAAACTTCACTTTCAATATATGTAATATCTTGAATATTGAAGAGCTAATCATGAGAAGTGGGGTGGCTTACAACAAAAGCTTCTCATATTTGCCAAAATTCTCCATGTAGTGAGTGAATCCCTGTGTTGTTTGCTTGTATGCATATATGTTTCTGTTTGTTTTCACACAGAATTCTTCTGCCCTAAGACATGGCTCTAAAAACACAGTCTCCTGCACAGCTGTCTACCTTCCAGCCATTGATGACATACAGAACTTTGGTCCATGCCCCGTTCTAAATTCCGTTCTGGACTGTGCACCTGAGTGATAGGATTATATGGTTAATAGCCTTGGAGTTAGCTTGTCTCCTCTGATCACCAAGCTTTACCCACTTTTTATTTCAAAATCTGTGGTGACATTTTTACTAGACATGCATGATGATTGCCTACCTTGGTTCTTACTTTTTCACATGCTGACCAAACATCTACTGTCAGTATAAATCTCATCACAACACGGAAAAGTTCTACTCTCCACTTAGGTATTTAGGTGAACAATAATATTTTATCTTCAGATATATTGTAAATTCAACACATGTATCATGTAAGATTCATTAATGCCTCAATGAGTTTTAATATATACATACTGAATATATATATATATATATATATGTGTGTGTGTGTATATATATATATATATATATACTGAAAAAAAAATATATATATATACTGAATTTTAAAAAGTAGTACTAATATGAAACTATTATATATCTTATTGAAAGGTCACTAATGAAAATTCTTATTGGTGTGCTAATAAATATTATCACGCTATCATTTATGGTTTCATATGTATCTTTACATAATAGGTCAGTTATAAGTATTCCCTTTCTAGTATGACTAGTGATTAAAAAGTTCAGCTTGTAAGAGATCAGATGAAGCTGAGGAAAATGAACTTATTTTGTCTACTTCATTCACAAATGTTAGATAATTTGTTACAATCTGCTGCACTCATTTGGTGGCTTTTGCTCAGTTAGCTTCATGAAAAATATAAATCAGTTTCAAATTGTGTAATATTAAGATATAAAACACCCATTTTCTATTAACCGCCACCAAGAAGTTAATTCTCTTGTCATTTTTTGTTGTTGTTATTAAATATCCATATGTCATTTTGGTGAACACCAAAATTATACAAGTTGTACAAAACACATTTTATAATAAAGATTTCAATTACACTTTACTCTAAAAATATCTTTAAAAAACCTTAAAACATACTTACTAAAGGTAGTTTGGAGGAAACTAAAACCATAGTTCCTTGGGAGTAGGGAAGATTGTATGCAAAGTTGTCTCTGAAGGAACTTTTAGATAAGACAATAAAGTGGAATAATGTAAAAACATCACAAGTTGAAGAGAGACATATACATTGGAAAGGTGATTTAGAGACTGCGTTTATTTTTAAGTGTCATCACATTATTGTTACGTTTTCCTAGTAGAAACTCCAGCATTTTTTAATGAACCAGTTAGATATAATGGAGCTAACTGTTGCCAGGTCAACATGGAGCTAATTTTCCATTTTCTGGAGGAACAGATGGTGTAGATAGATACAAATCTGGCTTCATGGAGGGAAAAAATGATTTAGTTTGGCACATTCATTTCAGAAGATATTCTTCATCAGCTATGTCCATTCAGACATTTTGAGAATGTCCTCCCATGGATAAGGCTGATTAAGGGTAATTATGAATATGTGTATAATCTGCGTACAGCATCTAGATGTCTCCCTTTGGTCAGATCCCCTTTCTGGCCAGCTGGTTTAGTGAAACAAGTTTCTGATATTGTTTGTTCTAATCAGTGTAATGGAAACTTAACAAATAAAGAAACTAAAGATCATATAATCAAGTACAGATACTTTCTACTGAGTAATTCTTGTATCAGTTTACTATGTAATCAACAGAATTGATATGGGGCCAAAGTTAGTGTTCTTTTGAACAAAAACTTTTTAAAATAATTCAGAATTCATTTATTGAAAATTATTTAATAAAATATCAAATAAGTGTTTAAACTTTCTGTTGTTAAAAATTAACTAACTTTCAAGATGGGTTGTTATATTTTCTAATAAAAATTCTGATTTAGAAAGGAAAGAAATAGGGGGATCTCTATTTTTTATATCAAATAACATTTGGTATACTTAGAAACATTTTTTTCTTAAATCTAGAAACAGAAACAAAAGTTCCATGGAATGAATATGATCTTGCTATTTGTCATGGCATCCCAAAATCTGATCATGGGATTTTAGATATTAGAATATAATTTAACACAAGGGGAAATATTACAGAATTAACACCAACCATGTATAGGGCAGAAGGCATGACTGTGCGAAATAAGAACATTGATCTTGCTCTGAGTTGGTTTACATTATTATTATTATAATTATCATCAATATCATCATTATTCCTGTGTGGTATGTGTTTGCTGTGCTTGTGCATTTCTTTTCTGGGATGCCACAGCATCTCTGTGGGAATCAGTGGATAACTCCTGAATGTTAGTTTCCTTCCTCTGCCATGTGGGTTCTGGAGAACCAACTGAGGTCTTCAATTTTGGTATAAATCATGTTTACTTCATGAGCCATCTTATGGACCCAAAAATAAACCCTGTACAAACTACACTCTCCAACAATCAAAAGAAAAAAATGTGTGTGTGTGTGTGTGCATGTGTGTGTGCAATGTATAAAGAAAATGCGTTCTGTTCTATATTGATTTATGACTTTAAAAAAATCAGATGTAAGGATAGAGAAAGGTATTTTGGTAAAAATGACGAAATAAGCAGGTTGGACAGTAAATGATGTTTTAAGTAAAAATGGAACTATAATTTACTTTTCTCTTAATTTGTGATCATATGCAAAGGAAACACAGGGAGGAACTTCTGCTGTTTATTAAAATTCAAGAAAAAAAAAAACAGCTACTGACTTAGAAATATACAAGATTGTTAGAGACTTTGGAAAATGTCTTCTAGAGAGTAAGTTCTTCAAGGACAGAACATCATGGGTCATTAATACAATGCTATCAGCAGACTGTTTCCTCAAAAAAAAATCCACATTTTAGTAAAGAAATGAATTTATTTCACGTATCTGATATTCCTAAAATTAAGTCATACTATTTTTTATTTTTAACATTGAAAATAAATATTAGAAATTTTAATGGTTCCATAATGTTGAATTGTGCAGAAACACTTAACTCAAATTTAAAAGTGTCAACAGAAAAAAAAAAAAAAAGTCCTCATAGGAGAATCTATAAGAATCCACCAACCGCAAAGTACACATGGAGGGACTCATGGCTCCAGCCACATATGTAGCAGAGAATGGCCTTGTCGGGCATCAATGGGAAGAAAGGCCAATATAGGGGAAATGCCAGGGCAAGGAGAAGAGAGTGAGTGAGTTGGCGAGCACCCTCAAAGAAGCAGGAGGAGGGAGGACAGGATCCAGTGTTTCAGGAGGGAAAACCTAGAAAGGGAATAACATTTGAAATGTAAAGAAAATACCCAATAAATGAAAAGGAAAGAAAAGAAAAGGAAAGAAAAGAAAAGAAAAGAAAAGAAAAGAAAAGAAAAGAAAAGAAAAGAAAAGAAAAGAAAAGAAAAGAAAAGGAATCCCCATGCGGCACCCCTAGATCCTGGCGATCTTTACAGAGCTCAGGAGATAGTACCTATTCTGCTTCATCACGATTTAGCCTAGGGCCCAAAAGGAGAAGGGGAGCATAAACATCATCGTTAGGTCCTACAGACTTTAACCCATAGTTCCATATTTTAGAACCTCATTGTGTGTTCTGAAAGAAGATTAAACATGTTTTAGTAAAGCATTATTGTTGTTGTTGTTTTCTTCTGGAATACAGAGAGATTTGATTAATAAGGTTTCTCTTCAACTTTTGACTCAGATTATTTTCTGTAGTACATGTTTTCATTGGGCAGTAGCTCATTTGAATTGTCATTTTAAAACCTTTTCTTGTTTCCTGTAAGACACCAATTCCTTCTGCAACACTGAGATTATCACGTGAAATTTTTTGTATTACCATGGACACACCATTTGACTACTGAAGGAATGAATGGTATATGAGTCCAAATGTAGAGGAATTTTAATCCAACATCATGAATGCTATGACAAGGGATCACATCTAAAGACCTTCTAGGTCTGTGTGATCTGACTGGAATGACACACCTTTAACCTCTCTGTCTGGAATACAGACCCTCTCTTAGTATTTATCTTTAATCTCAAACAATGGAGGTGAAGTTAGTTTGTAGAAGGAGGCAGGGCAGACAGAGTGATGAATCACAGAAAGATGTGCTACAATGATTCAGAGACAGGATACACCCAACTCACATGAGAACAGACTTGAAGGAGAGACCATTTATGAGAGCAGTGGAGAAAGAGAGGGGTGAGGGGGAAGAGGAAGGGGGAGAGGCAGGGGAGGAAGAGGAGAAGGGGAAGGGAGAGAGAAAGAGAGAGAGACAGAGACAGAGACAGAGAGACAGAGACAGAGAGAGAGAGAGAGAGACAGAGACAGAGAGACAGAGAGAGACAGAGACAGAGACAGACAGACAGACAGACAGACAGACAGAGACAGAGACAGAGACAGAGAGACAGAGAGAGGTTTTCAACAACAGTTAAACAAAGACAGGTTGCAGATGAAGACAGAATTAGCCAGAGGAAGAGAAGAATCAAGAAGATTAGAACAGATTGCTAAAGTTAGAGTTAGCTCAACTCCAAAAAGTACAATTCAGTCAAAAGGACAAGAAGCCAGTTGGAATCAGTCAGCTTAGAAAGGAGTTTTGAGCCAGAACCAGAGATTTGAACCAGCCATCCAGAGTTCAGAAAGAGCTAGGTAGGGTGAGTGTATTGAGCAGTAAGCCTCTGAGACAACAAGTGTAGCTCCTAAATAAATTTACTTTCATATCCACCCCCCAAAAAACAGACCAACTATCAATTTCTTCTCTTTATTTTGACTTTTAGACTCTATATTTTATTTATTTATTTGTTTGTTTGTTTGTTTAATCTATATGGGTTCTGTGTCTTCATGTACACAAGAAGAAGGCATCCTATCCCATTAAAGATAGTTGTGACTCACAATGTGGTTTCTGGAAAATGAACTCAGGAACTCTGGAAGACCAACCTAGTTAAGACCAACTCAGTAGTCTTAACTACTGAGCCATTTATTCAACCTAGCCTCCATATTTTGATCCCAATTATTTCTACATTTCTCTCAGAAGCTAAGTTCTACATATGAAAACTATATTGGACAAATTCTGTCCAGCAAATGTAGGCTTACAAAAGAATACTTTCAGATAATATAGTAACAATTTTTATTACTAATGGAATTAATGCCGATCAGCAATGTACAGAACTATTTGGCTTTGTTGTTTTACCATAATTAATATGTTATTATACATAGAAAATATTTACCCCAAATATGTATTGAATAAATAAAGCAGTGAGCTACAGCTAATATATCATTAAAAAGTGTGAAATATTGAAATCAGAAGAAGGCGAATCTAAAATAATTGAGTTTCTTGAGTACAGTGTCAAATGAGCATGACAAAAAAAATGCCTTCTTAAAATAAATAGTCTGAAAATTATCATGTGAATGGAAAAGTGGTATTTGCCCCCCAGTACAAGAACTCAGTCTTCAAACATTTGAGGACAGATGAAGGAACGGTTCGACATTTTAATGATGTCCTGGAAGCTAAGACTGAATTAATCACTTAAAGTTTCAAAAGAAAATATGCAAGATCAATCCAGACAAGACACTTCTGTGACAATTAGAGATTTTATCAGTTGACTGGCATACAAAACATAGAGTATCTCTGTAAAGGAAATAGATGAACACCTACCATGGCAACATCATTCTTCCTTTCTACATTGTTCTCTAATTCTCCCCAAGTAGTATGATAAAATGGATCATGATGATGGATTTTTTTAAAAAACTCTAAATGGCAGACTAAATTTCTTTTAAATAGAACTCTGTTTACTGTGAGTAAATTAGATAGCATTATTGTTCATTGAGAAGTATTGACTATGAAATAGAATGCATTAAAAAATTAAAATAGTTGTCTATTTAAAAATCTTAAAATCACAATAATAAATAAAATGTACTCCGTTACCAATTAGTATACTCAAAACAAATAATAGCACAGCCCAATGTTTCTCAAACCAGATGTGATCAGTATATTCCTGCATGCATTTGCATGTTGAGCAATTTTTATTTCTGATTACTACAGAGTGCTTTAAAAATTCAGTAACTTTCATACAAAACAAATTTAAAATGACTTTTCACTTCAGTGAAATTCATTCCGATTTGGGCTAAATATAGAAATGCAACAGCCACCACATGCATGTCAAAGAAGGTTAAAGGGAGCAGCAGAAAATATAATCCCTGCTATTTAAATCTTCTGGGATATACAGCATGCATGGAAGAGTATGTCCATTAGGGAACAATGCTATTATTAATTCATTTTCTTTCACTGAACCCAGTTTGATAAACTACCCTAGAAAAGACCAACATATTTTTATTTTACGTGCAACTTATCTGTACATTTATTAAATTTAGAATTGAGTCATAGAAGAGTTTAAGGCTTTCTGATCAGACTAAATCCTATGACTTTTAATTATCTTATAATTTAAATTCTTACATATTACATAATTATACTTTTTATGCTGGAATGTATACTCTTCAATATATTGTTTCACATATCCAGAAAAATGTGGTTGTGACCTTCTTGAATCTCTGTTTTAACTTCTGGGAACCTCATCTAAAGAACGGATTTAGGACCTGGAAATACTGAAACATGGCTACAGTCTAAATATTCTAGAGGTTGAGTCAGGTGAAACAAGGGAACAAAGAGAGAGTGATATAAAAATAGACTCAATAAAGTAAATTAAAATTATAAATAAATAATCCCGCCTATATTTTAATCCTGGCATCAAATATTGTTGCTCAGTCCCCATCTTTCTTTCTAATACAGCACTAACAGACTAGTTTATATTGCCTAGTTTACCCCCTTTTAACTGTACATGATAGTTATGAATGTTCACTTATCATGTCTTAGGTAAATACAAGTTTATAAACTCTTCTTTTTATCAATTAATAACCCAACCCATCTTAACCTCCTACATGTTCTCTAGGTCCAGAAATGTATAAGAAGTTTTGTAGCCATGTGATTTGGAGAAAGTAGATACCTTAGGCATCCAGGAAACAGAAGCAACATTATAATACCTAAGATATTAACAATATGGCAATCAGGCAAGTAGGAGTTACTGTTTCTGAGGTTTCTCAGGAGCATTCCTGAAGTGTATTTGACTCATTATTATGTGTTTATATAACTTTGATATAAAAAATATGTACTGACTATTCACAAATGTTTAGTAGTTAGATGCTAGTCTCTGTATGTGATTTTATTACACTGAAGTCATTATGAGGAACTTTGAAGCTCTCTTAATTGTTTGGTGGAAACTACCCAGCACATCCAATACAATCTGCTGTTCTATTTTCTGTTGTTTGAGAGCTGTACCGTGCACTTCCCGATACCATTTATGACACTTTTATCTTTCTATGTCAGTCAACATCACTTGCTACATACTCATAATAAAACAAAAGTTAATGAGAAAATATACGACCTTAAATTCCTTATACCTCTGTTTTCACTCACCCACTTTAAAGCATGAGATTAATGGTGTCGTCTCTGCTTCTATAATATGTAATTTTGAATTATACCATATGATTTTTTTTTATTTGCACAGGATGCCATCCAATGTTACTGCTCAAATTTTAAGTGAGATCATTTTATTTCCCATCTACATTACAGTCGCTGAGAGTTAAAATGATCCAAGCATTCACTGGTTATTTCTGCCCCACATGATCAAATTCTTTGCAGTTAGAGTCATCTTCCTAAAGTGTATGTCCTGCCTTATCATGCCTTTCGGAAGAAAATATTATTGGATCTTCAAAGAGAAAGACTACATTCTTTACCTTATCCTTCAATAATAAAGTACATGAAACTCCAATACTCTGCACATCTACTCATCATTCCTGTCACACTTCTGCACACTTTGAAGTCAAAGAGCAATAGCTTAGCAGATGGCTGGTAATGCCACTTCCTTAATGGCAGAGATCTCCTGGCAAACGGTTCTATCCTTTATTTTAGTATGGACAACCTATCACCATAGCAACTTCATCCGCATGGCCATATCTAGAACTAAATACCTCTCAAATACCTAGTCTAAAAAAAATTGTTTTTGAAGTACCTTTGGTCAATAGTGTGCTTTAGCTAGAAACACTCTAGTAGTCCCTAGTCCTTCCGTCACTAATTAGTGGAGTCTGCAGATACCCTGTGATACCAAAATCTATATGTAGCTGCTTTGGGTTCCATTTTTATAATGTCACAGATTAATAGGAACACTCTATTTTACGATTAATTTATTACAGATGAATACATAGGGACACTCTATTTTACGATTTAATTTATTTCTACCTGTGAAGCTTGATTTACTGTACATTATGTACATTTAAAAGTATTTTGCTGAATAAGGAATAATAACAAATTGTCTGTACATTTTCACTACAGCTGTCACTGATTTCTATGAATATTTTAGTTAGTGAACAGCTAAATTCAGATGTACAATCTATCAGGATGAAATGTTAGCTGGCAACTACTGGGTTTGGCATCTATTCAAATAATGGGTAAACTGAGACAGGCAGCTCTTGTACTGTTTGAAAGATTTTTTTCTGGGGTATATAAGCTATAGAACAAAATAAAGTACGAGGGTTAGAACATTGTTACATCCATTCATCAAATATGTTTATGCAAATGTGTAAGGTTTGTATGAGTGGGAGTTAGCTTGTTCTTCCTCCCATCCATTAACAGTATGTATACATATGCATGTGCACACACACACACACACACACATACACACACACCACACACACACACATTTAGAACTTGTCTGGGTGCAGGTTGGAGCTTGCTACATCTACAATTGTGTGTGTGTGTGTACATGTATGTACGTATGCATGCACATATATGTGTGTGTATAAAGTTATTGAACTTTGCCTTTTGACCTTTTGTTCCATCTACTCAGTGTGTGTGTGTGTGTGTGTGTGTGTGTGTGTGTGTGTGTGTGTGTGTGTGTGTGTGAATTTTCTCTCTTTCCTCTCTTTTTGGCCAGTCCCAAGAAGTTAAAGATTTCATAGATTTTTCTTTTTATTTTCTTTCTTGGCCACAGGGAGTCCCAACCCAAGTAAATTAAGCTTTGTTCCCCCAAAGAAAAGTCTGCTGAGTAACTTCTCTAACTGCTGCATGCGTTTGGCAACATCCTCTGTAGGTATCTTGATGCACTCCAGTCAGCAGCTCCAGCAGCAATGCCTGAAAGAGGTCAAGCATTGTGACCATGAGTCCCAGAGTTACTGTCCAGTGAAGGCCTGGATGTCTGCTTAAAATTTTCACATCATTTTTAGATTAAAGAGGGACTTAAGGACAGCAAGCAGAGCAGAACTCCATAACAACATGAAATCCTCAGGACACGTGGTCCTCAGGGTTGTGCAGCACGGAGGTTCACCCATGTGGCTGTAGTAACTTAGGGACCCCATTCCATGAGTCCTAAAGCCATTTGTTGTTTTAACTACATGGCCCTTGGCAGTTAACTCTATTCACATTTCACATAAATATTCTTCTATTTTAGTCCTTATGTCATTTATTACAATTTTCAAGTTTCCATTATATATGTAGTCACGTATTTTATTAGACAACAGCAGGAATTAAGGGATAATTAAAATTAAGAGTAAAAATTATTTTCTCATATGTCAATGGGTATAGATGCAAAATGAAGGAGGTGCTACAGTTAATTCCTTCTGAAAGGCTCACAAGCACAGGGTATGGCATCTTGTTCTAGCCTTTGGTGCCTCCAGACTTTATTCATCTCACAGGATTGGAGATGCATTACTCATGTATCTGTATTGATTGTTTTCCGGCAACCACATTAATACCGTGTGCCTCATTTGTTTTCATTAGACGTTCTCTTATTTTTCTTTCTTATTCAAATAAAGGCATAGATTAAGGGCACATCCTACATTAGTATGACCTCTTCTCAAACTTCATTAATCGTGCCTGTAATTATCTTGTTTTCAAATATAGTTGAGACAAAAAGGTAGAAACCTCCACATACTCTTTTAGGTGACACAAAAATGAGAGAAAATGTCAGGGACACCATACTATGTAAGATGGTTCTGCACTTCCTGATTTGGTTTCTTTGGTTCTCCACACTTCTCTCCCTACTACTTCTTATATAGCTCTAGGGCATCAATAATGGCTCAATCTCTCTAAACTGCAATTTTCCCGTATGTATTATAAAAATAATAGTTGTAACCTTGAGGCTTTTCTGAGAAGACCAAAGTACATTAACATGAATAAATTTAAAACAGTGGACTTAACTGGTGTGTAGTTTGCTATTACTTCAGGCAGCTATGAAGTTGGAGTCTAATTTGCCTGATGTGCACGGTGAGGCAGGGAGTTGTCTGTCTAGACCTCATACCCATATACTTCTCTTGATGTTCTCTTCACTGCTATGCTTACATTCTTGAGCTTTTTGTAGTCTTAAATAAAATAAAAGTAAGTTTTTCCTAAAAGGGCTTGGTTAATGGTGTGATTAGGGAACCAGGAGAAGTCTGCCCGAGGGGAATGAAGTCATAATGGTTCAAATTCTTTGCTGATCTCCACTGCAAGGATTTTCAAAAATGAGCCCTCTTATGCATGTATGCTCTTCATCTGCAAACAGATCCTACTTCTGTGTCTTTGTGTGATATCTCTATCTAGGGAACACTGCCATACAATTCTCAACTAAACTCAAGTATGGTGGTGTAGGATTTTGGCAACACACATGCGACTTTAAGAGAGGAAAACAACGAGTTAGAGTCCAGCGAACACTACACAGTAAAACACACAGGAATCAAACTATCTGTTTTAATTAGTTTAAATTTAAAAGGCCAGGGCTGGAGAGATGTCTCAGAGGTTAAGAACAATGTGTGTTCTTAACAATGTGTTCAACCTGAGGACCTAAGTTCAATTCCCAGCAACCACATGGTGGCTCACAAACCATCTATAAGGAGATCTGGTGCCCTCTTCTTTCGTGCAGGCATACAGGCTGACAGGATGCTATATATATATATATATATATATATATATATATATTATATATATTTTATATATATTTATATATATATATATATATATATATAAAATAAAAAAAATCTTAAGAAGTACAGACAGTAAAGTTTTTTGCTCTCAAATCTAGACATAATTGCATAGTTTATTTAAAACTTAAATAGATTCCAATTCAATGGTAAGATTTTTAGAACTTATAACAAAAACAGAGAGACCAAAAGTTATTTTAATAAATTCACATTTTCTCTTTTTATTTTCCTCTTGAGATTTTGTAGATGTATATAATGAAATATCCACCATCAATTCTTCTTCCAATTCTCCCAATCATTATCTTTTGACTTTATCCTTATCCTATTCAAATTAACCTAGTAATAGATTTGAGTGCCTGAGTTTTAAGATTTTTGAGTTGAAATATGCAATGATAATTGCTTTTTTATTTTCCAAATTTTTAGTGGTTCCCAGTTCTGGGTATGTACCTGAAGGACACTGAGGCAACATCCTATGGAGACTGTTGTAATTTGAAGTTTCTTACTCCAGTAAACATAATGGCAAGGAGTTTAAACTATTCTAGATGTCTACAAACAAAAATTAATTCAATAAATAAGATGCATATTTTCATCAGCCTTCAAATAAAATGAAATTATATAAGGAAATAGATAGAACTGGGAATTTCATTTTAAAAGAAATAAACCAAACTAAAAAATACAAAGTTTCTATATTTCCCAACTGTATGGAAGATACATTTAATGAGTTGGGAATCTGTGTGGAATTAGGAAGAGAGCCAACTGAGTGGAAGAACACCTATTACAGGGGTGGTAAGAATGGAGTACTGCAATATTTGTTATATGGAAGCAGAACAAAATTTCTGCTTGGAGAAGTGAATAGACCAGCATGAGAGAAGATGGAAGGAAGAAAGGAAAGTAGGTAAGGACAGAGGAGGGGAGGAAGGGAGGGAGGGAGGGAAGGAGGGAGGGAGGGAAGGATGGAGGGAGGAAGGGGCAATGAAAAGGTGGGAGAAATAGAGAAATGGATGAATGGAATGTGGAATGAGATGAATAGAAGGCCCAAAGGAAGAAAAGTAGGGAAGAAAGGCAAGAAAGGAGAGAGGAAGGAAGGGAGGGAGGAAGGAAAGAAGGGAGAAGGAGGGAGAGGAGGGAAAAAGGAGGAGAGTCATTTCAGGAGTAGAGGAGATAAAACAAACACACTACCTCTAGTGACAGATTACACCTACCTATAACCCTGCCCCCTGGAACACACTACCAACTGGGGACAGAGTATATTTATGAAAAGAACAAAATTTCATGGAATATATGCAGTATACCTAAAGATCTCTAATGTTTCAGGTAAAAAAGTTACACATATATTTTTCTAAATATTCAATTCAGTGACTTCATTTCTCCACATCTAATAATGTAAAAAGGACATTGAGACACCTCACTGAGACACCATCTCAATAAAAACAAGCATAAGCAGCCAACCCAGATGTCAATAGCTCTTATAAAGCTAGATTTAAATAGGTTATGAGGATGTGTGTGGTTGAAACAGATACTGTAAGATTAGAATACACACTCCAAAAAGGAATGTCAGACTTGCATGTAAGTAATTGTTTAACATAATTTTGTATATGAGGTTAAAAGGGAAGGACGAAAGTTAACTTGGTTTTAGAACATCTGCTCATAACTGTGTAAATCTGGAAATGTTTTGACCCAGGGACTCCATGAACATAAAAAAGACCAGTGGAGAAACTCAAGTAGTGTATGTTGCACAGTTTAATTGGCTTGTAGTTGGAAGCAAAATAAAACAGAGAGATTTTGTAGCAAGAAATAAGATTAGACAAAATTAGAAAACTAAGCTTGGGGACACATGATTTTGGTCTTCACATCTAAAAAGTAAGGTAATTTCATTTGGTATGTAATGAAGACTCTTTAGGAGATTTTATGGTAATTGTAACATGATTTTGGTGGCTTTAAGAAAATTAATCTGGAACCATTGCACCATCTGAATTGGAACAGAAGGCAAGAAGTCTATTGAAGTTTAATGCGATAGCCTAGGGAAGAGGCAATGAGGTTGACGGCTGAAATGGAGAGATGGCTGGAGGGCCAGAGGAAAAAAAAATAAAAGAGGACAGAGAATACAAGGTGTTAGTAAAAGACAAAGAATAAGAAACAGGGAAGAATTCTCGGTAACATGTTCTGGAAATGCTCTGTGACTATGACGCAAATATTCCTGGATAAAAATTCATAATATTTATTTGAAATTACTCATGATAGTCAGGATGTATTTTATGTAATCTGTTATAGATTTCTTTAAGTGCATTGCAGAAGAAAAGTTGAAAAATAAATATTTTTACCATATAGATATATAACATTCCTTGAGATGCCTATTAAAATATAGATTTCAAAGTTAAATCTAATTATAAATTTAAGTTCACTAACCTAAGGAACTTATTGTAATTCTCATATTGTTCCTTACCATTGAATTATAAAGTATGATATTGAAATAAAATACTTCCAAGAAGTCTCAAACTGTAATGAACAGGAAAGGAAGAGCAGATATTTGTAAAAAGTCTAACTCTGAGCTTTATAGAGGAGAAATTCACTTTATGTTAATGAAGACATATATATATATATATATATATATATATATATATATAACCATAGCAAGTTATTGTTAAATGGCAGTATAACATGGTTACTCTATTGCTAATATAGACAGCATTTCATATTTATATTGTATTTCAGGGCTTTCACTTATAAAAACCATCAGTTGAGTATGAGTAATGTTAGAAAATAAAAAAATAGTTTTAATAAAACTTTTCTTTGGTAAAGTGAAACTATTTTATGTAAAATAGAGTTCTTATTTGAGTAGATTCTCATTAATCTACACGTAGTTTTTAAAACATATACCATGAAGCAGTAAACAGGAATTTGTGGACATTTGATTACTTGTATCTAGTATCTCACACATATACCTTTACATTAATTTTCTTCTTTTTCACTTTTCTTTTTTAATGGTTATTTTATTTATTTACATTTCAAATATTGTCAAATGCTTTCTCAGCATCTAACGAGATGATCATGTGGTTTTTGTCCTTGAGTTTGTTTATATAGTGGATTACATTGATGGATTTCCGTATATTAAACCTTCCCTGCATCCCTGGGATGAAGACTAATTGGTCATGATGGATGATCGTTTTGATGTGTTCTTGGATTCAAATTGTGAGGATTTTATTGAGTATTTTTGCATTGATATTCATAAAGGAAATTGGTCTGAAGTTCTCTTTGTTTGTTGGATCTTTGTGTGGTTTAGGTATCAGAGTAATTGTGGCTTCATAGAACGAATTGGGTAGAGTACCTTCTGTTTCTATTTTGTGGAATAGTTTGAGGAGAGTTGGAATTAGGTCTTCTTTGAGGGTCTGATAGAACTCTGCACTAAACCCATCTGGTCCTGGGCTTTTTTTGGTTGAGAGACTATTAATGACTGCTTCTATCTTCTTAGGGGAAATGGGACTGTTAAGACCCTTAAACTGATCCTGATTTAACTTTGGTACCTGGTATCTGTCTAGGAAGTTGTCCATTTTATCCAGATTTTCTAGTTTTGTTGAGTATAGCCTCTGTAGTAGGATCTGATTATGTTTTGGATTTCCTCAGGATCTGTTGTTATGTCTCCTTTTCATTACTGATTTTGTTAATTAGAATACTGTCCCTGTGCCCTCTAGTTAGTCTGGCTAAGGCTTTATCTATTTTGCTGATTTTCTCAAAGAACCAGTTCCTGGTTTGGTAGATTCTTTGAATAGTTCTTTTTGTTCCCACTTGGTTGATTTCAGCCCTAAGTTTGATTATTTCCTGCCGCCACTCGTCTTGTGTGAATTTGCTTCCTTTCGTTCTAGAGCTTCTAGGTGTGCTGTCAGACTGCTGGTGTATTCTCTTTCTAGTTTCTTTTTGGCAGCACTCAGAGCTATGAGTTTTCCTCTTAGGACTGCTTTCATTGTCTCCCATAAGTTTGGGTATGTTTTACTTCATCTTCATTAAACTCCAAAAAGTCTTTAATTTCTTTCTTTATTTCTTCCTTGACCAAGGTATCCTTGAGTATGGTGTTGTTCAGTTTCCAAGTGAATGTTGGCTTTCTATTATTTATGCTGTTATTGAAGATCAGCCTCAGTCCATGGTGATCTGATATGATGCATGGGATAATTTCAATATTTTTGTATCTGTCAAGGCCTGTTTTATGACCAATTATATGGTCAATTTTGGAGGCAGTTCCATGAGGTGCTGAGAAGAAGTTATATCCTTTTGTTTTAGGATAAAATGTTCCGTAGATATCTGTTAAATCCATTTGTTTCATCACTTCTGTTAGTGTCCATGTGTCTCTGTTTAGTTTCTGTTTCCAGGATCTGTCCATTGGTGAGAGTCGGGAGTTGAAGTCTCCCACTATTATTGTGTGAGGTGCTATGTGTGCTTTTAGTTTTACTAAAGTTTCTTTAATTAATGTGGCTGCCCTTGCATTTGGAACATAGATATTTAGGATTGAGAATTCATCTCATTTTACCTTTGATAAGTATGAAGTGCCCCTCCTTGTCTTTTTTGATAAATTTGGGTTGGAAGTCAATTTTATTTGTTATTAGAATGGCTACTCCAGCTTGTTTACTTGGACCATTTGCTTGGAAAATTGTTTTCCAGCCTTTTACTCTGAGTAGTGTCTGTCTTTGTCCCTGAGGTGGGTTTCCTATAAGCAGCAAAATGTAGGGTCCTGTTTGTATAGCCAGTCTGTTAGTCTATGTCTTTTTATTAGGGAATTGGGTCCATTGATGTTAAGAAAAATTAAAGAAAGGTAATTTTTGGTTCCTGTCATATTTGTTGTTAGAGTTGGGATTCTGTTCTTATGGCTGTCTTCTTTTGGTTTTGTTGAGGGATTACTTTCTTCTTTTTTCTAGGGTGTGGTTTCTTAGTGTTGGTGTTTTCCCTTTATTATCCTTTGAAGGGATGGATTCCTGGAAAGATATTGTGTGAATTTGGTTTTGTCATGGAATACCTTGNNTTCTCCGTCTATGGTAATTGAGAGTTTAGGTGGGTATAGTAGCCTGAGCTAGCATTTTTGTTCTCTTAGTGTCTGTATAACATCTGTCCAGGATCTTCTGGTTTTCATTGTCTCTGGTGAGAAGTCTGGAGTAATTCTAATAGGCCTGACTTTATATGTTACTTGACCTTTTTCTCTCACTGCTTTTAATATTCTGTCTTTATGTAGTGCATTTGTTGTTCTGATTATTATGTGTTGGGAGGAATTTCTTTTCTGGTCCAGTCTATTTGGAGCTCTGTATGCTTCAAATATTGTCCCCTCCACAAACACTCATCTCTGTGTCTAAGAGGGTGCTCCCCATCTAACCCACCCACTCCTGCCTCACTGTTCTAGCATTCCCCTACACTGGAGCATCAAGCCTCCACAGGACCAAGGGATCCTCCCATTGATGTCAGACAAGGCCATTCTCTGCTATACATGTACCTGGAACCATAAGTCCCTCCATGTACAGGCTTTGGTTGGTAGTCAAGGTGAGACCACCTGGGAGATCCAGTTAGTTGACATTGTTGTTTTCCCTATGGGGTTGCAATCTCCTTCAGCTCCTTCAGTCCTTCCCTACTCTTCCATTGCTCAGATAGTTGGTTGTGGGTATCTGTATCTGTATCAGTCAGGTGTTGGCAGAGCCTGTCACTGGACAGCTATACCAGGCTCCTATAGTATGTGGTTTTATAAAAGACAATCTGAAATTCTCTTATCAAAATTATTATTAAATTTTATGTCTGTAATTCAGTCACTAGGAATGCTGACACAGGAAGATGAATATGAATTCAAGAAGAAGTTTGGACAACATCTCATAAATGCCCTTAAAAATCAATGATAATACCAATAAAAATATGATAATAAATGCTTAATTCAAAGTTAGGGGAAACCGTGACTTTTATATAGAAATAGAAACAGAGACCAAACTTTTTGAAAAGCCTAGTTGGCACTGAGAAATTTGAAGTTTATTTGCATTGCAAAGTGGTTGATTGTGCAGAAGGTCCTTACAAGGTCATTAAAGAACCAATAAAGTTACCAAAAGTATTCATGAAGATGGAGTTCATTGAGCTACATTGGGACCCACGGTTTGCTTTAATGAGAAGTTCTGAGCATTGCTCTTGGTTGATTTGATTAACGATGAAACCAAATAACTTGAATGGATGAAAGAGCAACATTTGGGAACTCTTAAGAAAAAGTGAATTATACCACAATGAATGAAGTCAGTTTCTGAAAGACTAATTTGGAAAGCATTTTTACCATCTGTAGAGAAAAACTGTAACATTTTCCTAAAAAAAATTAATTTATATTATAGTCTACATCTAGATCTAGAATAGGTTGATAAAATACTTTTCAGTATTTTTCAAAATGTAAATATTAAATCATTCTTTGTAGTTATGAAAACTGAGATAAATGCTCTTAAAACTTATCTTTTAAAAGAAAGAGCACATTAAACTTCCTCATGAGTCATTGAGTCATTTTATATGAAATTATACAATAATCTATAAAGACTATACATTTATCATTTAAAAACAATTTACTTAAATATGTCATATTCTCCTCTGGTTTGAATGAAAATGTCCCTTATAGGTTGATACTTGAATTCATATTTCCCAATTGGCAAAATTAGATGGGAAGAATTAGGAAGTATTGCCTGTTTGGTAAAAATAAGGCCACAGGGGGTAAAAGCTTTGAGTTCTCAAAAGGCATAAACATTTCCAGTGACATTTCTCTGTCACATCTTTGTGAATCAAGATGTGAGCTCTTAGTTTTTCCTTTGTCCTGCAAACATGGACTCAACCTATCTGAAACTGTAAATTAATTTAAAAGCTTTGGTTAAGAACTTGTGTTGAACATGATGTTTTCTACCAGCAATAGAAAAAAATGGCTAAGAATATGGCAAGAGGAAGTGTGTATGAATGTGACAGATCCAACAAAGCTTTCTTTTGGAGGAATGTGGGACTTTTGACTAGCCTTGAGCTATAGTATCAACTAAACATTATACTTCCTTCTACATGTGATCCATAAATGTTTTTGCTCTTTTTTAAGTAAAATTTGTAGTATGCTTATAGATGGAGCTTCTCCAGCTATAGTCTCATGTGCTTTACTCATTGCCTATTTAAAAGCCAAGAAATGTATTGACATCACATTCATGCTTAAGTCCCCCTACACAAAAGTGGATTTATTCCATTATTTAATCTTCTTTAGCAAATTAATTGGCCTTGTTTATACTTGGAGGTACAGAATATAGACCTATTTTCATATAATGTCTTTAGGATCATGATGTGGCAGAGGGCAGACAGGATTCTTCTAATATTGCTTCTCTAAATATTGCTAACCCTGAGATAAACATTTTATCCCAAGTCTCTTACATACAACTTAGAAAGGAGAAAAGAAACCTGACTTTCTCTTCTTTATGGAAGCTTGCAAACAGAAGAATTGATGTGATTTTAACGAAACAACAACAAAAGATCATAAAGAAACACTTGAAAGCACAGTGCATTCTAATTCCCACTATAGAACAGAGGTTCATATACATAAATTTGGATGATTAATATATGTCAATAAATAGAAAGATAATATCTGCATTGAGTGGGATTGTGGACTAAGAGAACAGGTCTTAATTTCTTCTATTCTGAGCAACTTTGTATTGTCAATGTAATAATGTCAGACACTTGCTATGAATCTAAATTCTCCATTTTGGCATTCTCTAACCAGGAAATGTAGTAACCTCCATCCCCCAAGAGCTATTGTCTATATTTTCAGATCTTGCACATCTGTACTTATTCCCTGGGAACTTTGGAGAACTGCCTGTTGGGTTTTCATCCATATTTTAGGCTTATCTTTTGTCTCATAATTCCACAGTACCAAAAAGTCATGAGTTTTTAATTCATTCCAGTTATATAAAGGAGTCTCATTTATATTAGAGTGAAAAGGTGAAAAAATATGTCTCCAAGCTTACATGTACCTCAATTTAATTCAATTATCATAAATTGAGTTGAAAAGGAAGTTACCATGACTGGAAATCCACCTGCAAGAGACCTGGTGAGTCAAACAAAAATTACAGCTTTTCTTGTCTTCAGTGATGAGAAACACTGTCCTAAAAATCTTACCTTGTGCTTTGTCAGAACACAGAAGAATCTACACGTTTTTATGCAAGAGGACTCAATGTTACTCAGGAGCACAGTGACAGATTGACAAGTTTATAAAGGTGAGTTTGTTAACCATTACCTATTTCTTTTCTCTTCTCTCCTGCCTTCCTCCCTCACTGTCTTTCTCCCCTCCCCTTCCCCTTTTCTCCTTATGCCTTTCCCTGACCCTTACTGACTTCTCTAGATAAATTGCTAGTCATCAGATCCCAGTCTTTCATGAAATAAATATCAACTAGTAAATCACAGTTGCTGGTGAGAACATCTGGCATTGGCAAGACAAGTTTTTTTGAGGCTATGGGGAGTTCAAATGAATTAAAATTTTAAATATTTTTCTTTTCAGAATACAGTCTTTAAAAGAAGATTCAAGTTGAAAGTAATTAACAGTGTTTGATATTTCCTCTTCATGCTGAATATATAATTCTGTAATAATTTCAAATTATTTCTTCATATAACTCTTCTATGAAAAAAATCACGATACAAAAGGATAGAAGAAAAAATTTTGATATTTTGGTTCAGAAATAGACATACTTTCTAGCTCTGCATTTTTAGATATTTGACCTTTTCAATAAAAGTAAATAAATAAAAAAGAAGTGCACAGCTGGGGCAAATAGATAACTGCTTTCCTTGCAGAGATCAGAACTTAAATTCAATACCAGAACCCATATTTAAATATCCAGGCAGGAAACAGTGGTGTGTGGGTGTAATACTAGTGATCACATGTGTATAATCATAACTTAGATTAAGGATCAGTATATCAGAATGTAATCAGCCTCCCCGATTCTTCTTTCTTACAAACTCTCTTTACTATTTTACTAATTTTTTTCTTTCTGTAACAAAACATAACACTAAGAATGTTAAAATATATATTTAAATTGAATTTTCAATCACAGAAGGTCAAAGACCTTATGATACTAGAACACATAATAGAAGCAGTACTGAATGCTTGGCTCTTGATCTGAAGTAGAAGGCAGAGAAAGAAAGGCAACAGCAGACTGAGGGTTTCAACTTGAACCTTCTCTAATGAGGCCATAGCTCCTTCTCAAATATATTTACCATCTGAGGACAAAATATTCAAATATATGAATTTACAAGAAATATCTTTATTTAGAATATTACATAATCTAATGATTATTTCAACTTTAAAAACCACAAAATACTTCTTCTGGTTTTGAAACACAGAATGCAAATACTATACACAACTAGAAACGTGGTATAATATTTATGTCATTCTTTAATGTAGTAGACTTTGTCACGGCCACTTTTAATATTTAATGTAATTGTAGTGAGATCATTATCATTACTGAAGATTGCACTGTGACAGTACATAACTAACATAAAAATTAGACATGTGCATAACAGAATATAAATATAAATATATTGAATATGTTATAAATATGTATATATATATGATTGTATTCTAGTTTTGTATTTTTCATTGAATATATCAATGAATATTTTTGTTAATATTAGGCTTTGCACGATTCCAAGGTAATTTATTTTATGTAAAAAGTGTTTCAGGCTGTAATTTGCTCTGTGTATAAATTTTAGGAGCAACACTTTTTACTGTTCTGAATTTAAATACAAAAATAGTATGTCATTTTGCACATTAAAACTACTAACTTTACAACTTTGTCCATGGTATATGAAAATTTCACTCTTGTTTCCTCAGATGAAGGGATGAAATGAAAGCTGAACCCAAACCATGCACATACATGACTTGGACTGATGAGAAAATCCTTTTTTCTGTATTAATTATCCTGAGGCCGAGGTCAGGAAACTTCTAGCCTCCATGTCACCTAATCTTCCAAGCAAATTGATTCACCCTGGCTTCTCTTGGCTTCTGACCGAATTGCTTGACTTGGCCTCATACTAACTGTGACAGTATTTTCTAATCTTCTGGTTCCTTCTACTTTGGGGGTTCATCCTGTCTTCACAAGTGTCTAGTTCATTCTCTCTGCAACCTGTCCCTGTAAAACTGTCCCAGTTAAAAACTGCCTCTTTTAAGTTGCAGGTTTCCATTCAGTGATGTGGCCATTTAGTCATCTCTCCTGTCCTTCCCCACATCTGATCCTGAACCCTCTATTCCCCAACCTACCTCCCCTACCTCCCAGGCCCCTCTGTCCATCTGTCTTTATGACTATTTTTCCCCACTTCTATTTGAGATTCAAACTTCCTCACTTGTGTTTGTCTTCTTGTTTAGCTTCTTTGGGTCTAGAGAGTGTAGCATGATACCTGTATTCTATGGCTAATACATGAGTTATAAGTGAGTACACACCATGCATGTCCTTTGGGAACTGGGTTACCTTACTCAGGATGATAGTCTCAAGTTCCATCCATTTACCTGTAAAATTCATGATGTTTTTGTTTTTAATATCTTAATAGTATTCTATTGTGTTGACATACAACATTTTTTTATCCATTGTTCAGTTGAGGGACATCTGAAATTTAAGACATTGAGGAGATACATGTACTTTATGATGAACTTTCCATGTGATCATTCCTGGATTGGGATCTTACAATGATGCAGCTATCATGGGGTCATCTTTCCTTCTGTATATAACTACTTACTGGGGTCCTATAAGTAAGCCAGGCAAACTCACTAGTTTATCAGGTTGAACTTGGATGGAACACTTTCGTTATTATCAACACTATGTTTTATATGGGTTGATGCTTGTTTACATTTTATGAGGAAAGGGAAACATATCACAATAAATCTAAATAGCATGTGTCCTATAGGATAAAAATATAAATAATAAATGTATATGAGAAACATCGTATTTTTTATATTGTGAGATATCAACATGCCACTAAAATCAGAAACACAGTATGGAAGCTGTAGGTAAACATTTCAGTACAGTGATTGGTTCAGTTTAGGACATGGCATTTCTTATGCTGGTTTTGAATATGTCTTCATGTTATGAACTCACTTTTTCTCCTGCAAAAATGTAGACCAGGGTATTTATTGATCAATGCAAAATTTATTCACCAAATTAACCTGAATATGGGATTAGTACTTCTCAACTTAATGTCATGTAAGTTGTGTGTGTGTGTGTGTGTTTATGTGTGTGTGTGTGTGTGTGTGTGTGTGTGTGTGTGTGTGCATAAGGAAATATAAAAGCTATAATCTTTAAAAGCTGAGAAAGAATTTTAATTCAGTAACAATCTATTATGACAACTAAGGATTATAATTGATAATGTGAAATATTTTTTATTTATCATTTTCATTAAGAAAGCCCAAAATTATATTAAAATTTACAAAAAACAAAAAACCCTACATGGTAGTATATGTTTGTGACTGAGACAAAAATCACATCTAAAATGTTACAACACTAAAACAAATTATAAAATAATCACTTTTCAGAAAGCATATATTTGTGTTAAATTAAAAATATAAAATTCTAGAAAATGGTTATTGGTAGGAACGCGTTTAAATGCTATGCTGCAGTGTATCTCAAATAAAAGGATTTATACATAAAATGTGAACTAAGAATATTTTACTAGAACACTGATCTGTGATATTCACAGAAATCAACAAAATGTCCATTAGTACAGAATAAAAGACATAAAACAATTCAGTGTAAAAAAATACACTGCATTAATGGGGCATTAAAGTTATAATTTAAAGCCACAAATGTCAGGAAATTCAGAATTAGAACTCCCAAGGAAACCTTAACTGTGACCTCCTGTACATGAACTCTGGTTTAGAAAAATTGAGATTTTTGCCTTTATGATCACATATCCCTGTGAAGGACAATTTTGAAAGGAAAATGGCCTTACAGCCACTGCATATGTTTAAATTTTTATGACCACAAAACCTAATCACAGAAAAAGAAGGATATTTTAGAAAATACCTTAGTTAAAAAAAAAAAATAGGACAAACATCAAAGTTGCAAGCTTTCCCTTATAACATGTGTATGCCTTATAAATGAAGCTTACTGGAGAAACACAGAAATTTTATTAAATTTGAGACATGAATAAGGATAATTATAAATATAATTAAACAGAGAGAGAGAAGTTCTTGTTTCATATATATATATACATATATATATATATATATATATATATATATATATATATATATATATATATATATATATATATATATATATATATATATACTGTCTTGGGGAAGATCTTTTGTCTCTACATTCTGACCTCTACATTTATAAAAAGTAATGATAGAGGCAAGAGAGATCATCTAAGTATAAAAACTGAATATGCCTGTGACTTCATGCACATTTATATTATAGAAGAAAGTCATTAAAATGATTTAATATTATTCTTTGAAAAGCATAGTGAGGGTGGCTGAGCCAAGAAGTGTTGCAAAGCCACTGGGCTTCTCTTAAATACAGCCAAACTCTGTCTCACAGGTTCAGACTTTTCTTTTGGATGTTTTTGCAATGAGTCAAAGAATGCTCACTCATCTATCCAAAAATTATCTCAAAATTAAACTCAAATCCTTACTGCTGGGAAATGTAACAAGAACTGTATAATGAATATGTCTTGATTTATTAAAAGATGTCCATTCTAGAGTCTCAATTAACCTGGACCGGCGAGATCTCTCAGATACTGGACCAGCTACCAGGCAGCAAACACCACTGATATGAGGCCCCCAACACATGTACAACAGGGGCTGCCACGTCTGGGTTTAATCAGAGATGATGCACCTAACCTTCAAGAGACTGGAGGTATCAGGGAGTTTGGAGGTCAGGTGGGGTGGGGGATGAGAACATCCACATTGAGATGGGGGCAGAGAGGAGGTGTGGGATGTGGAACAGTTGGAGGGTGGACCGGGAAGGGAATAAAATTTGGAGTTTAAAATAATAATAATATTTTTTAAAAAGCAAAACAACAACAACAGCAAAAATCCGATGCCCATTCTAATCATACACTTTGGGAAATATCGTTTAAGAAACAAATACAAGAGGGCCCTATTTCCATCATGGTGACATATAACTTGTCTCTTGAAGGCCCCTAAAACTACTTTTCACATTTTTCCAAATTCATTCATGAGAGTTATCTCCTTAATCAAAGGCCCATTAGATGAACTAAAAAAAAAAAAAAAGAAAGAAAGAAAAAGAGGAACTTGAGAATGCTGATTGTTCTATTTGGATCAAAGGAAGGAATTATGGTTTGTTTCATTTGCTTAAAAATGTGTTGGGGTGAACATATATTTAGTTTCAATAGTACAGAAAAACAAAACAAAGAAATAATTCTGTTTCAAGGCAACTCAACGCTATTAATCTTATGTAAAATTGGAATGTTGTGTTAGAGAATTATATAACTCTAGACCAGTATAAGATCCTCTGAAAAACCACTATGTCTCTGAGTTTCCTTGGTAAATCAGAGGTCACTGCCATTACTCTTGGGATGTTAGAGAATGGGGCATCACAAATCTCCTCTACACGAAGATATTGATAAATACATCATTGAA
Source organism: Mus pahari (assembly GCF_900095145.1). Classification (NCBI taxonomy): domain Eukaryota; kingdom Metazoa; phylum Chordata; class Mammalia; order Rodentia; family Muridae; genus Mus; species Mus pahari. Next base: position 64,457,004 of record NC_034600.1, read on the forward strand.
TGACTTTTTAACAAAATAATTTTGAAATTTATCTTAATGACATTTATACATATGCATGATGTGTTTTAGACATGTTATAGGTTTAAACTTTATTTTCTATTTTTAATATACAACAAGAAAAAATATAGTATAAAAAGTATAGTAAAAGTTCCTATGGCTTAACTTGCACCTATTGGAATCCAAAATGACTTCTGAATCAACTGATGAATGGAGAAAATAAGCTGCTCAATTTTGTAAACACAAAAACCACTCTTTAACTTTTGTAATTTGTCTTAAAATAATGTTAATACAAAGATATTTTTCATAGTATGAATTCTAACATCCAAGGCAAGGCATTCTGTAGTCCCCTACTTAATGGAATCATTATATTTTAACATCACTGGTTTTTGTTTTTTCTTTGTTTTGTTTTGTTTTTATCTTTTGGACCAACTTATCAAAGATACTTTACTATACTACCATGTTCCCATATTGTAAAATACTTTAGCTATTACAGAATACACTTGAGGGAATAACCATATGCATAATACTTTGCTCCTTCTCTTGATAAATTTCCAACATGGATTATTTATGACTTAATACCTAAAGTGACATTGTAACTAGTTGAAGGTGAGGAAGGGGGTGTTTAAAAATTAGACTGCAGCCTTAACAAAAGTGACTGCCAGTGATTAATCATCTACTGAGGTATGAGGCAGAAATCCTGTCAACTGATAATATGCAAGTCCTGAAAAGTATTTCTCTTGGAAGTGAATATCTATTCAGCACCAAACTCACTTGTTCCTGAAAGGGTAATAGATGTGCTTTAGAGTTAAATGTCCACTTAAAGTCACAAAACATGCTTAAGTGCTTATTAAAACATTTTATCACCTTAACATTCCGTTTTAAATATTAAGGTACAAATGCTGGTGCACTCAGTAAAACAAAATCTGAATGCAACAAATGTTGGCAGGATATGTATGGCTATTTTTAGAACGAGCACTTTGCTTTCTATAGGTAATGGAATTATTTAGGGGTTATTGTTTCATTATGCAAAACAAGTATTCCTGCTCTGAAATATCACTGCATTTGAATTCCATTTTAGCAAATGCCATGCTAGTGGCTTGAATGCTTGCCGTACTCTCCTTTCTGTTCTTGACAAATCCATATTCCTCTGCCTATCTTCTCTTTTGCTTTATTTTTTCTCTCTCTCAGTCACCTCAGCTCTTATGCGTTCTTTGCTGACCCTACCACTTGACTGAATGCTTTCCAATGGCAGGCAGTAATAACCTGTGTGTGGTGAAATTTAATGAACTCTTTCCAATTCCTATTTTATTTGACCTCCTACCATATTTGATATCTGTGATCACTAGCAACAGAAAATTTAATTTTACCCTAGCTTTCATGTAAAAATTCTGTCCTGGTTGTGCTATACATTTGCTTTGATGTGTAGGCAGATATATATATATATAGATAGATAGATAGATAGATAGATAGATAGATACATACATACATACATACATACATACATACACACATAAATAGATAAGTAGAAAATGATACATAAAGAGGCATATAAATTAAATACGTATATGGAGTAGATATATTACAGATAGATAAATATGCACATAGATATATTACGCCACTGTGTTAACACTATCCAAGGTAATGTCCTATATCAATTTTTACTCATTTTACATTTTTACATAAAGAAAACTTATTCTGTTTTATTATGTAAAAGTTAATTCTTATTTAATTTTTTAATACTTGAAATTGTGTGTGCACTCACTGATAAGTGGATATTAGCCCAGAAACTTAGAATACCCAAGATACAATTAGCAAAACCAAGAAGAAGGAAGACCAACGTGTGATACTTCATTGCTCCTTAGAATAGGAAACGAAATACCCATGGAAGGAGTTACAGAGACAAAGTTTGGAGCTAAGATGAAAAGATGGACTATCCAGAGACTACCCTACCTAGGGATCTATCCCATCATCAGCCACCAAACACAGACTCTATTGCACATGCCAGCAAGATTTTGCTGAAAGGACCCTGATATAGCTGTCTCATGTGAGGTTACGCCAGTACCTGGCAAATACAGAAGTGGATGGTCACAGTCATCTATAGGATGGAACACAGGGCCCCCAATGGAGCAGCTAGAGAAAGTACCCAAGGAGCTGAAGGGGGCTGCAACCCTATAGGTGGAACAACAATATGAACTTACCAGTACCCCCTGAGCTTGTGTCTCTAGCTGTATATGTAGCAGAAGATGACCTAGTCGGCCATCACTGGGAAGAGAGGCCCCTTGGTCTTGCAAACTTTATATGACCCAGTACAGGGGAATGTCAGAGCCAAGAAGTGGGAGTGGGTGGGTAGAGGAGCAGGGCAGGGGGAGGGTATAGGGAACTTTTGGGACTTTCGGGAGAGCATTTGAAATGTAAATGAAGAAAATATCTAATAAAAATTGAACAAAAGAAATTGTGTGTGCAGATGAATAAAGGAGATATAGCTACCAGTGATTTTGCTTTTCCTGTATGACTAGAATATTCCTGTCTCAAACTGCGCCTATTACTTTGATACAGGACTTGTTCCTCTGAATTTAATACTTTTTCCAGTAAAAGACATCATCATCATCGCCTATTAATTAGCCAATATCATGCACTCTGCCAACAGTAGCATATTCACTAAAATTTTCCATATTATGCATCCAACTTGGTATTACATAACACATAAATATTCCTGCAATGTGTTTCTGTCAATTGATGGTCTTTTATATTCTTCCATTATGGCCTCTTTCCTAATCTATTTAAACATCTTCTTAATGTTTATCATGAGAATTTTCTGTTATTTGTGTTTTCAATATTTCTTTCCCAGGTTAAAAAAAGATTTTCAAATAAGCATATGAAGCTGAGTCTATATATTTCACCTGTTTAATTTCAACTATTCCCAGAAAGGATCCCATGGAACATAATGTTCCACATGCTTCTATTCTGTGACCTATCCACTTCCATTCATAAATCAACTCATTCTTTCCAATATGAGGAGTGAAGAAGACATGGTCTATCTAGTATCATGGGCCTAAGAGTCAGGGGTTGAAAGTTTAACTATAGTGATCTTTGACACTAGGAAAGAACTCATAAGCAGCTCAACATGTACCAGAGTCAGCCAAGAATTTTATGATTAACTGTGAGTTAAAGTTTCATCTAAACGTTCTGAAGTAAAAGTGAGGTGAATGAAAGTGAATGTTGAGTCATGAAGAAGTTCTGAGATAAGTCAGTTATTTTAAACAGAAACTACAGATCAAATGAGGCTGTTTAAATGAAGAAAACAGAATTGGAAAAAATGTTATAGGGGCACAGGGAGAGTAAATTCATCTTCACTAAGCCAAAGTATAGGCAAAGGTCTAGGATTTATAAGAAACTCTAAGGTAAATGCTTTCAGGTCCTACATGTTGTTCTAAAGACATGATATGGCTCCATGTGTTTGCATCTGGATTGATCAGGCTCTGGCACAACCACTGGACTGAGTGTGGGGACCCCAATGGAGAAGTTAGGGGAAGGACAGAAAGAGCTGAAGGGGTTTGCAACCACAGAAAGAACAACAATATCAAACAACCAGACCTCCCAAAGTTCCCAGGGACTAAACCAGCAACCAAAGAGTACACATGGAGGGACCCATGGCTCCAGCTGCATATGTAGCTTAGGATGGTCTTATCAGGCATCAATGGGAGGGGAGCCCTTTGGTCCTGTGGAAGCTCAATGCCCCAGTGTAGGAGAATGATAGGACAGTGAGGTGGGAGTGGGTGTGTGTGGAAAGGGCAACCTCATAGAATCAGGGAGGACAGGGGGTTTATCTAGGGGGTTTAAAAACTGGGAAGGTGGTTAACATTTGAAATGCAAATAAAATAACCAATAAAAAAAGACACAGTATGCCCATGTTTATATACTAAGAACAAAAGGCAAAAATCAAGGATATAAACAAAACATGAAGTCCACAATAACAAAGTCCGAATAAAAGCCCTTCAGAATGTAACTTTTTAATCCTTCTCTGTCCTTCCAAACCACTGTACTTCTTCTTCCAAAACAAATATCTCCAACAACTGAAGTTAATGTGGCATCTTTCCTAGAGTCTGCTTTCTGCGCGTGCCTCCAAATCTGTGGAAATGCTTTTTCTAGGACCTAAAATCTGCTTCTCCTCTTTAAAATCAAAAAACCCTGCTCTCAGTACAGCCAATTCTAGCATCCCCCCCTTTGTGAAGCTGCCTCTGTGCTCTCGTGCACCTGTGACCACATCCATTGAAAATATGCAGATCCATCCAACTTTTGAATACTGTCTCAACACTGGTATTATAGCACCTAAAATCACTGAATGAATTCATCACTATTTATTTCTAGGAGTGCCTAGCCTAGCACAGGCGGAAAGGAAGTCAGAGATAGAAGGGAGAGAGGTGCAAACTGAGAAAAGGAAAAGGGAGAAAAGAAAAAGAAGAACATTTCATCTGATAATGCATTTCAGTTTCTTATTATTCCTATTACATAGGTAGGAGGGTAAGGTGAAGGGGGGAATCTTTCTATGAAGTAAGAAATATTCTGTAAAGAATCCTTGGCAGATGGTCATGCATACTTTGCTCAAACATTCAGTTACTTCAAGCCTATCTTTTTTTTTTTTCTTTCTAAATGAAACTAGTATATAAATTTTTGATTATTTAGAGCTGATCTTTGCCTTAACTGGTTTCAATTGTACATATGATCTTCCTGGAAATACAGTGAATTAATGAAAGGGAGTGTTGCTCAGTATAAATGTTAATCAGTTTATAACCTTGGACAGTCAGCATATGGTTTTGCTTGGTATAAATTATAACCAATCAAACTAAAGAGGCTGCATAATATTTTATGGGAAAAAAGCATGTCTATTTACTGCACAGAGAGATTACACCACTAGACCATTAACAGGGCTTAAAACATGTACAGCTTGGTAAAACAGTATAGTAGACTATTGGCAACAGAAAGGCTACTGGAGCCCTAAAACTTTCCATTCTGGAAACATAATTGGACAAAGCCATGGCATTGGAGGACAATGTGCTAATAGTGGCAATGGATTAATGGATTTGTACATCCAGCTAAAGTCAACAGCCTCCCCTTGAAGAATCCCATCCTGTCAGTAGTATACATCATGGAGTCTCAGGGAAAGGAGACATCTAATGAGCCTTGTGATCTTCCCCTATTCACAAGGGGTTGGTAATAGGCCTTATCACATTAGGGACATAGGCAGGAGATCAGAGCTGCTCTGATTCAACATCACACTAGACATGCCCGACACCAAAGAAATAGCTCTACTGCAATAGCATTAATGAAGCATATTATGAATGTCACATGTGAGGCAAATGCTGCCAAATTATTTCATCAGTAGCCAATATTGGCGTAACTGTCTGTATACTGTGGGAACTTTCTCTGTATTTCTTGGACCCTTTGGCACTTAGCTTGATGCTACTTTTATCATAAACAGTTGTCAAGCTTGAATTTGAGCATGGTAAATCTGCACATCTAGTGTTTGTCAGTAGGCGTGAGTGTCGGAACTTTATAGTATTTTCATGTTGAAGTACCCGAGTTGTGCAAGGACTGTGCGAAAGAACAATGGATTGAATGATTATCAGCTGTGAACTAGAGGGACTGGGTTGAAGTGTTAGGAAAAAGAAAGAGTCCTAAATAGAGTATATGTATGTAATCCTCAAGGAATCTTCTTTCTGAGGAAAGCAGAGTACCAATAAAAATTTTCTATGGTCATTATTAGATTCTAAGTACAGAAATCTGAAAGAATACTTTAGTTAGGGAATAATTGTAAAGAGACCACAAAGGAAGGAAGCTGGTCTCATTTAAAGCCATGTAATGGGTTTGTGTACCTGATGGGAAGATATTAGAAGGAATAGCGGTGGGAGATAAGGTAAGAAAAACAATATTGCCTATATGGTTTGTTTTGAGAGAATGGCTAAGTATAGAAACTGAAAGCTTTTAGAGTTTTAGTAGAATTTTGTAAAACCATTTAAAGTCTGTGACCATTATATTCTTGACTCTCAGAAGCTGTGGGTACCTGTATTAAATCTTCTCAAAATTAGTCTCTTTAATGTTCTGTTACAGATAGAGTGACTCACATGGTTCCACAGGGCCTGGGGTGTACCCTTAGAGTGCCAGACGCTGGAGAATTTGATATTGGTGCAAAAATGCCAAGTGCTCAATAGTCCCCTGAGCTTTCATTACAAGAGATCAACACAACGTTCTTGCCTCAGGATTCCAAAGCACGGAAACCACAGATAAAGGGTGAATTCCAAAGGAAAAGTAGTTTATTAACCAACCAGGAAAAGAGGGGTTGGGGTAGATAGTCTGAAAGCAATGCAAGGTGCTTCAAGTAGAATGGGAGAAACAGTTGGCACAGCTTGTCAGCAGGCGTTTTAGAGTGGATTGTTGTTGTCCAAGCGTTCCTTTGTGTTTAAAAAGAAAAAAATTGCAAAGCTGTGGAGATTATGGGAAGAGCAGCCATGAGCTGCCAATCAGCTCACAGTAAACCATGTGCTTTCAAGTACTGTTATAGCTACTATAAAAATAGTGCCTAGAATGATAAGCCAGAATATGTAAAAAAAAAAAAAAAAAAAATGCTAGGAAATCAAAATGACAATCATTCTAATGACCTTGCCATTGTTTTGTTTGGTCTTGCATGAGAGGTGTGAAATTGGAAGAAAGTCTCCAAGTTCTTTATCTGATTTAGTGCCAATATCTAACCCTTTGGTCAGGGATGGATGTACTAAAACAAAAAGTGATTTATGACTGATTGCGAGATTTTGTCACAGCAATACTAGGAAATGGATCAGATATTTTTAGACGAGAAAAGAAAAAAATAAAACGAAGGAGTTATTGTAAATGTGGTAATGAGAGTAACTTGAAATTCTGTTCAGATTTCTTTTATTTTTATAAAACTAGAAGTAAGTGTCAAGTGAAAAGGAGGGCCACAGGAATATGCAAGATTTGACAGAAGAGTAGAATCTGCCAAAGAATGGTTTGCAACTAATGGGAACATGACACTTGGCAATGAAGAACATTTGACATAGTATGTGTGAATATACTTAATTACCTACACAGACAGAGGTATAACATAAAATAATAAATATAACAACAACAACAACAACAACAACAATAATAATAATAAAGATATCATGCTACACATTTGGAATTATTTTCTCACAATAAAAACTACTTATAAATTCATTAATGACAAATCAGTTAAGCAAATTTGGTACAATGTGAACTGAAGATTCAATAAGGACAAATAGCAAACAAAATGGGTAGGATTAATGGGCATCATTCCTTCTTTAGATTCAAATAACTTTTAAAATCATTATACTTATGGACACAATGTTCAAGACATTAATAAATATAGGTTCTTGAGTTCAAGCTGTAGATAGCTTTCAGTTGCTGATAGTTACAAGGTACCATGTATGTTCATGTTTATGCATGGTGGTCGTGTCACACATGAGATAAAATATCTTTGGATTCGTGACTATCAACCAATATCACCAGAATATTAATTGGACTGCTATGAAATACTCAGTTACATTATCACTGGATACTATACCTTCTACAAATTACTGGTTTTAAACTCATACTCTAAATATTCTGAAAAAAAAAACAGTAATAATATTCTACCTGAGAAACAAGAAATAGTCTTGGCTGCTGGTGACATTTACAAGATAATCAATAAATGCTGCACCCGTCTTAATATTAATTCTTCCATTATGCAGTTATGTGTAAATCAATTAATAATTCAACATGCTTGTACTCATCTACTAAGACAGGTGACATATACCTTACTTGGTAATTAAAATTCTTTGAAATGAAGTAAAAATGGCTCTATTCTTCCCACTGAATGAAAGGTAAAAGGAAAATTGTGCTATTGTATAATTATTACTTTTAATTTAATCTAATGCTACTGTCAATATAAGTTTTAAGGTCTTGCATTTTCATACCACGACTTACCTCTTTCTTCTATCTGACATGCCCTACTTCCTTAAAGATTTTTCTTATTCTTCCTAAAATGTTGGCATTCCTTCTCAGAAACTGGAGCATATGCTTATTTATTTTAAGATCTCACTCTTCCTTGTCTGTCTGTGTGATTATTCTTTCTTTATTGCTTGCAATATTTCTGACAGCATCAGCCAGGAAAACAAATATAGTGTTGATTGAAGGTCACTTTATTGGTTTCATCGGAATCTATATTTCCTGGATCTCAATTGAACAAAATGTCTCTAAATCCCTACTGAAAAGAGCTGTTGGAAATCAACACTTCAAATTATCTGTATTTCAGATATAGGTCATAGGCTAGAGTATAGCAGATATGTCGGGTGAGCAAATTAAAAGATGTAATGTAAAACAAGATAAGGGAAGTTAATTAAGTTGTATTGTATTAGCAATTTTGTTAAATAAGACGTTAGCTACCCTTGTCATTACAAAGCAACTGTATTATGATAGATCTATTAATTTCCCTCACTGAAGTAACAATTTTATTGACTATCTTATAGCATTGTACTAAAATCTCAAATTTATGTATTACAATTTATTTTAATTATTTCTATTTTGTGTGCATTTGTCAAGCAATTCAAATTATAGAAATATTCTTGTAAGAATCTAATGCACTTGTATCTACAAGGAGCTAAAATCTCTTAATTGCTCCCATTTACTAGTAAAATTTAACTTAAAAGTTTACTCAGCAAAACATAAGATTATTCAATCACTTTCCATGTTATTCATGATCCAACAACTACTGACAATACATTTTCTCATATACCTTAAAATATATCAAGGGAAGAAATGTGAGTAAGTATTTAAATTCTCTAAATACAACTGGAAGAAGTAATAAAGAATAAATAACAATTTAATAAAAGGTCAGGATGAAGCTTCCAGCCCGTTGTCAATCCCTAAGTGTGTATTTATCATGAAGCAAGAAAAGATGGAAGTGGAGAAACAATGAGTCATGTTTGGGAAACTGGACACTCTCCATAATTTCCAGTGGTATGCCTGGCCAAATCATGCTGTCTTAAATAGAGTGGGCAATTACTGAATGCAGTTTTAGTGCAGTTTGGAAAAATAATATTCGCCACAACCAGTAACTTGGATTTATAAAATGATCTAAAAATTTAAAAAATTACAACAAAAACATTAGGATATATCAATATTCTCAACATAGAGTAAATTGTTTTCATAAAATCAGTTTTAAAAGACAGATCAATTGATGGTGTTTCTTAATGTATGTGCACATACACACACATACACACACAATACAACTCTATGTCATATAAAACAGTAGCTTAATTTTGGACATAGTTCAGTTAAGCAAAAGTTTATATATATATATATATATATATATATATATATATATTAGGAAAATGAAATAGAATAAGCAGAAATTTGTCATGGAAAATTAAATTAAATTTCTATCATGTAGGAAATTGAAATGTAAATAAGAACAAAGCTCTACAATAAGTTACATAATAAATTTAATAAAATGCTAATAAATATTTATTAAATAGTTGTCATTAAAACTTATTTAAATATATATTAAATAAAAATTAATGAAGTGATAAATATAGATAAAAGATTAATGATAACATGTATAATGCATATAAAAATATCAGCAATTAAAGTAGTCATACTTTTCAAAGAACAGCCCACCAACTTATCAATGGATAATGAAAATGTGGCACATTTGCCAAATAGAATATTGTTTAACTGTTAGGGAAAAATGATATTATGAAATTGGCAAGTACATAAATGGAGCTGCAAACAGTCATCCAGAGGGAAGAAGTCAACTGTTTTCTTTCATTGTGTAGATGGTAGCCTTGACTCTTTCGAACTGTGTGTAACATCCACAGAAGTCAAGAAACTAGAAAGAAGTTATAGGAAAGACATCTCAAGGGAGATGCGACAGAATGCAGCAGTGTAAATGAGGGATAACTGAAAGCCCAGGGTCAAATCACATGACAGCAGTTGTGAATGACAAAGAGGAAATTGTTTTGCTAATTGATATTACATGACAGTTACATATACCCACCCATGGAAGTTGTGATAACATATATAGACCTTCCCAAGCCTAACCAAGTTAAATCCAAATATGTAGAAGTAAGATTGGAATGAATTCTGACCCGTCATCAAGAATCAGTTGGTAATAGCTGCTAGGAGAAAACTCAGTTCTCCTTATAGCTGTGGCATCTCATCTGGGAGGTAGGCCACACTCTAATGGAAACAACTTGTTCAAGAGTTTACTAGTGGGAGACGTTGAAAAATTAGTAGAAATCAGTTTTCTTTGCTGATGGGTTGTTTTGATTGATTAACAACGATCACAAGATGTTTTCACCTGTAGTCATACTTAATGAACCACAGGCAAGTTAAACTTGTCTTTTTCTAAAAGCTAAAAACACAAGTTGTTCACCACAATAATATGTGTTTTGATAGCTAGAGACAGAGATCTTCTCAAAGCAGTAAAGAAAATCCTAAAATATTTCTGTTAGGCAGCTGCATGTTCTCAAATAACACATCCCAACATTAATTTGCATTTGGGGTATTTGAAGAGAATCACTAAACTGTACACTACGTGATGATTTCTGAAAAAAAAAGAACGAAAATATTAGCTTTTAAATTGTTCTTATCAGATTAAATGCATTTGGATGCTTCTCTTCCTGGACAACTTACCTAAAACACCACAGTAAACAGATCTGCTCTTATTATGAAAGGAAGTTTTGTCCATTTGGGTCAGACCAAAGTTCCTGGGATTTATTTTCTATCAAAGGCGGTCTTCTCAGTGACGGCTACAGCAGATGGCCTGTAAGTCTCAGTGAACCACCCACACCTAGCAACTGTTTTCAAAGAGATTCTTACCAAAGAGGGAATGCACCCCAAACACTGCCTAAGTGTTTTATATGCACCAAAGAAAAATTGAATCCAATAATAGTATTATGCCTCACCATTTTAAATGACAAATCTATTAGATTGATTTTAGGCACCGAATGCTGTTGCTATTGTTTTTGGTTTAAGTAGAAAAAGAGTAAGGAAAATTGCAAATATGTTTATCTATGTCTACTTAGGATGTCACTGAGAACAACCAGGCATCCCTGGATTCTGGAGGGCTTGCAACTCATTTTGTCAGTTTACGGCAAGAATCAGCTCATATATTATACTTAGGTCCATATATTACAGTAGTCACAAGTAATTCATGATATTCATTTTTACTGACTTTTATTGGTAGTTGTCGAGTGCAGGAGAACTCATGATGGCATTAGCAGAAAGGAAAAGAAAATGAGAATCACCTCCACTATCTCCTCCTGGATCCCCTTTTTAGCCCCCACCCCCCAGCCCCTATTCAACTTCAACTTATGTCTCATGTTTACGTTCATGACTTTTGTCTTTAGTTCACATATGAAACATGAAAGGTGTCATATTTGTCACTGATTGACTGGTTTATTTTACCTGATTTGCGTCAGAATATCTTACCTTGCTTTCACGCACTTTGCAAACACAAGCTTTCCATAGTGTTTCTCCTACCCATAAGACTGTGATTCTTCCCAACTCCTCAACCTTTACCTCTCCAGCTTTTAATATATCTAAGCCAAACCCAAAAAGTGAGCCTTGTCTAGACATTAATATGCTTACTGGCTCTGCTTCAAGCTAATATTGCTGTCTGTATATTTAACAAAATCTCTCCAAATGTGATCAATTTATGATGGAAACCAGGATAAAAGATAAGAGAGGAGTACCATGAGCTCCTTCTTCACTAAGCAGAGGCATGCTGCTGTCATTTGTGGGTAAAAATTTTCAAGAAATGGAAAAAAAGGAACCTGATTTTCTGAAAACCTCAGTTGATTTTTATATATTTATCAAAATGAATCATTAATTTACTTCCACAAGAACTTTCTAAGACATTTCTAAGCAGTTCTGAATCAATATGCCTTACAAAATTTAAATGTTTATCTGATCACTTTATGACAATAATATGAAATTCTGGATGAGGAAATATGACTGCCCCATTTGCCATGTATCCAAATGGTAAGTATGAGCTACATTAAACAAAACAATAGTTCATATACTAACTTTTATATCGTGATTGTTTTACATTCCTAATGGAGAATGATTGGACAATAAGAAAAGCAACATCCTAGTAAAATCATAGGTTTTATGATTTAAAAACACACTTAACAATCTCTCATGAAATAACAACTTATTGAAAATAAGCAAGGATTTAGATGGAAGCAACATGGGACTTCCACTTGCAGTAATATGTTGAGATGAAACCAGAAGAATGTCCATTGTGCACTGAGAACTATGGACTATCATCCAATTCTGAGATCTTTAAGCAAAAACACCAATTATATCAAACAAAAGAAAGGAAGTTTTCTACAGAAAGTAAATTTTTACAAATCATTCTGCATTTACATGAAGAAATCTTTCAACTAAAAATATGTTTTTTTTTTCATTTTAAATTAAAACATTATTATATCACTTCCCTCTTCAATTTCCTACCTCCAGTCCCCACTGGGTCTCTTCCTTCCAGTATCTCCAATGTTTTCCTTCTCTAAAATCACAGTCTCTTATTCTTTGATGATCCTTGTTACCTACATAAGCACAAATATGTAAGTACAGATGGCTAAGTTCATTGTTGTTGCTTATGTGAGTTTTAATTCTGAACAAATGTGTATTAGATAATCAATCTAGGTTCTCATTCCTGGGGAAGAATAACTCTTCTAGTTCCCGCACCAGTTCTTAATTGCCTTTAGCTGTTTGTCCATGTGTGAGACTCACTGACACTTTCTCCCTTCTCCTTTCACATGTCTATTGATGTTTCCATAGTTCAAAGGTTGATTATGCAGCCATTTGCAGGAGAGGACTCTCACAGCAGAATTCTTGCTATTCTGATTCTTGTAATCCTTTCATTCCTTCTTCTGCAATGTTTCCTGAGCCACAGATGTAGGAGCTGTGCTACAGATCTATCCACTGGGGAGGGTTTCACCACTATTCACTGGTCTTTGCGTTGTGGTTTTTTTTTTGCTGAGATGGTTTCCATTTGCTATAGAGAGATTAGCTTCCTTGATGAGGAGTGACAGCTATGCTCGACTGTATGTGTAAGAATAAGATGATTAGGAATGTAGCCAAGAAACAAGTCTGCTCAATCAACATGGTGGTAGTAGAACCTTTTTTGAATCCTAGGAATTATCTAGCTTCTATTACCAGGCATAATTTCCTTTCTGTTGAATGCGACAAGCTAATTTAAACAGCTGTAGGAGGACCAGCAGCAGTCTTAATTAATCTGGACTCCCGAGATCTCTCAAACACTGGACCACCAAACAGACAGCATACACCAGCTGATAGGAGAGCCCCAACACACATACAGTAGAGGACTTCCGGGTCTTTGTTCATTGAGAGATGATGCACCTAACGCTCAAGAGACTGGAGGCCCCAGGGAGTTTAGAGGTCAGGTGGGGTAAAGGGTGGGGACATCCATGTGGAGATGGGGTGGGGTGGGGTGGGGAGGAGGTGTGGGACATGGAGCAGTCAGAGGGTAAATGGGGGGGGGTGAGGAATGGAACATGGAGTGTAAAAAAATGAATTAAAAGTAAAATTAAATTTAAAAAAAGAAGAGTGTGGTTCAGTACCACAGTACTTATGTACCATACTCAAAGCCTAGTACACAGAGGGAGGAAAAGAACAAACATTAAACAGAGTGTGTGTGTGTGTGTGTGTGTGTGTGTGTGTGTGTATCTTAATAGCAATTTTTAAAACTTAATATATACATATTTGAGTAAATAAAGTTGTGAAGAGTACAATGGTGCCTCAAGCATCTTCAAATCCTTATTACTAGTGATAGATGAGTATGAAAAGTAAGTGGAAGGCAAGATTATTTAAATAGAATAAGCATTCAGAAAAAAATCATATTCTAGAAAAGAGCATAATTTCTCCCATCCTAACCTAAGGACTTGGAGTATAAGCTCTATCCAGCAAGTGAAGAAGTTACTAAAGTTGTGTGGTTCTGAGGCTCTTGCATTATTCCAAGTTTTTCTAATTTTTCTATGTTCACTCAGGCATGTTGTTACCTGCCCAAAATGCAAGCCGCACATTCTCAACAGACAAATTATGCATTGATTTCCTTACTGTGATTTCAGTGAACCATGGTCAACCATGATCTGAGAATTACGAATGGGAAATCCCTGAGAAAAGTTTTAAACTCCATGCTGCCTTTAGTAGCACAGTAGCAGGACACATCATCCCACTTGTCCTATTTGGTGCACAACTCATGCCTGAGATAGGATTAACATCCATGAGGTCCTCTGGATTGGTTATCACGCTAACAGTGCTTAAATGAAACAAATGTTCCTGAACAGTAACAATGCCCCTTATTTGCCTTCATCACTCATGCAAGTATGAACAAGGTGTGACTCAGGTTAGCATCCATGAATAGATGAGACTGAACATGTTCGTGGTGGCATGTACAGAGAAGGGCCTTCATTTCATCTGTCAGGCATTTAATTACCTAGCATCAGCATTAGAGAAACAATGAGTAAAGTAAAATATTTTGAGAAAGAAGAGAGTCCACATCCACAAAGCTTTTATTAGAGTATATGCTTATGGTTGTTTTATTATTGAAATTATTAATTTTTTGCTCCACTTGAATTGTGCTGACTAATTTTTTATCATAAGTATGTATATGTAGAAAAATAAAAATAGGGCACATAGGCCTCAGCACTATTTATAATCCCAAGCTTCCACTGAAGGTCTTGAATCACATCCTCCACAAATAATGGAAGATGGGTAAACCTAAAAATGGTTGACAATACCTCTATCTGAGAGATTGCCAGATGATTGTGTGAAAAAAAAAAAAAACACGTTTTAAAATAGAGAATAGTAAAATAAGCAGGAAGCTGTGAACTTTAGAAGTGACTCTGTGCATGTGAAATGAAGACCAGAATCACAGATGCTCTCTGGAAAGGAATAGGGGAAAGTGGGAAGGGGCAGTAATGTGTTAATAAGATTGAGTTTATTGTTTTAGGTTAAGCCTTAGCTCCGCTCTTTCCTGGAAGCTTGGCCATCAGAGAAGGACCAGCTGCTATGGCAGACTCCTGAAGCAACTGTGGAATAGCAAATAGCTAGACTGCCCCTGAAAAGTGCCAGAGTGGAGTGGGGGCGGGGGGTGTAACTGTCATGTTCCTAGCGCAAATGATGACAAAATTTCTATTTCTTACTATATGAAAGTTAAGTATGTATTATTTGAGTCAATATAATTACAAACTGAGCCCATCTTCATAGCTGAGGAAGTGTTTGGATCTCAGATCCCTGCTGCAAGCAGAGCCCCCAGAATACAAGGATAGTTAAGCAAGCTTCAAATCCAAGTTGCTCCAAACAGTGGGAGTAAATGCACCCCCAGCTGGCATGGGTGACTGAGAACTGGCATCTGTGGCTTGTAATTCCACCCTTATGGTGTGAAGGAGAATGCAGACACCATGTCACGACTATTTTCAATTGATCATTGTCTCTTTTCAGTTGTTTCATTGAGAAACCTTGTAATTAACCTTCACCCAGAGGTTTCAGTTTCTGAAATGGGATAGCATATTTTTGGCTGTGTTGTTTGAGGAGTAGAATGAGATCAATATAGTCAATAAGACTAAAATAGAACAAATGCAAATAGTTCAATGAAATTGGACACATTGACATATGTTAGCATATTCAAGATGTGATTGAAGAAATAAATTAATTTCAGTTTATAATAATAATGGAAGAGCAAACTAAATGAAAAGCAATCTGCTCAAAGGGAACAAAATCCCATAGAACTTTCTTTTACCTCACAAAACTTAGGTGACAATAGTGCTCTGAGGTTTCACCTGTTTGTGATTACTGACATTACTATCAGTGGGTCACCTTGTCAACTATCATATTACTCATCAACACTTCTGTAGCGACTGCTGTTTCAGGTTTCAAAGTTGCTCTTCCACAATGTTTGTTGATAAAAACTGAAATAATACAGTACCTGTACCAAGTTTACGATTTGTGGTGATATATCCATTAAGGAGCAGCAGGGACATGATATGCATAATGCTTCTAAACATATCTATGTGTTCCTTATCTATGGTACTTTAGACTTAAGGAATCAAGTGACTATCAACAGCTAACATAATGAAGCTAATAAATGTTAAACACAATCTGCCCAATGACAGTGATGTTATAGTAGAGTGATTAATGATCTCACTGCGAGGGAAACAAGATGCCTATTGATATAGACGGACATTGTCACACTTGGCAAGTATGGTGACAAGGTCAGGTTCACTTATCTCTTTTCTTTCTCCTTTTTTTAAATTTGACTTTTTCATATATTTTTATTGCATTTTCTCTCACCCAATTCTTTCCAGTTCTGACCTCCTTTCTACCCACAGAACTTCAGCATTTTCATTCTCTCCTCCTCCTCCTCCTCCTCCTCCTCCTCCTC
>NC_034600.1:64473751-64482024 GCF_900095145.1 Mus pahari
CTCTCTCTCTCTCTCTCTCTCTCTCTCTCTCTCTCTCTCTCTCTCTCTCGCGCGCGCGCATGCGCGTCTGTGTTTGTGTGTTTATTTGCATGTGCATGCATTCATGTGTGTGTCTAAAAAAAACAAAAAACAAAAATAAAAACAAACACAAACCAATAAACAAAAAATATAAAATTCAAACAAAAGAGCATACACACAAAACAAACAAAAAGATGTCCTCTGTCTTGTGTTTACCTGCTACTCCTGGTCATAGAGGCTGCCCTTTAGTGTGGTTAATATACCCAGTGACACTCCACTTTAGGAAATTGATTTTTCTCTTTATCATCGGGTATCAATGCTAAACATCTTGGTTATGGATGAGGCTGTGTGTCCATTTCTCCTCCTCAATGCTGTCTTTCTGGCTGGTTTGAACATGTACCTGTCTTATCTGTGAGTTCATGTGTGTGTCACCTCTGTTGTACCTAAGAGCTACAGTTTCCTTTGTGTTATCCACTACCTCTGGCTTGTACATCCTTTATGGCTCCCCTTCATCATGGATCCTTGAAACTTGAGGAGGGGTAGATAAAGACAACCCATTTAGTGCAGAGTGCTCTTAAGTTTCTTACTTCCTGCAAATTTTCTGTTTGACAGGCTTTTTTTGTTAATTACTATCTATAGCAAGAAGTGTCTTTAATAAAAGTTGAGTGATACAGTTTGTATGGGTAAAGTAATATGTGTCATTAGGAATATTTTTTTTTGCTATATTCATTTAGTAGAATAATATAGTAGGGTATTCTCTAGAGCCCATGAAACTTCTAGCTAAAACTGCTTATCTATTTGTTCTCTCCTTTATCAAACAGATTTAGAACACAAAATTTGTTTAAACAATGTGTTGCGTGTTTATGACATTTGTAGAACATTCTTTCATTATAGCATAACAACAGCCTTAAGAATTATTAAAGTAGCAAAAATGATAGAAACAATGATGCAGTCTAAAAAAAAAAAAAAAAAAAAAAAAAAAGAAATACCTATGGTGAAAATAACTACTTGGAGGAAACAAATTCGACACAAAGCACCACAGCTATAAGACAGTACATCACTTACTATGGAAATGACATAACAGGAGCAAAGGATGAAGACAGGGAAGGAAAGAAAACGGAAGAGTGGCAGAATAGGTAAGACATAAAAGAATAGGGTGGGACAGAAGCAAACAAGGAAGCCAGTCTGAGAATAGTCTCTTATTTTCCCTACTATTAGAATGAGATGCCTTTGTGTTATTAATAGCCCCAAACAGCTTTTCTGAGCATCACTCCCATGTCACAATGTGTTGACACATTATGTATTTCCTAACACATTTGGAATGCTAGGTTTCCCTAGTGAATCGCAGTATCTCAGAGGATGAAAACAAAATCTGAACACTGTCAGAAGCCTCCAAATGTGTTCTAATTTCAACACTCAGTGGAATACCCAATTACCTTGAGATACCCATTATAGGACAAGGAAAAAAATCCTTTTGGTATTTCTGGACACTTTTTATTTATTATTTAACTTTCCTTCTTTAACATTGCTGTTTTGTGTCTAAAAATCTCTTCTATGCTAGGCCTCACACATAGATTACTTAGGGAAAATGAGCTTTAGAAAGAGAATTTAAAAGTATCCATTTGGTTATCACATAACATTTTAGATAATTATGTAGTACCATATTAACCACTGTTTAAATTTTCATTAACTTCCTATGGACATATACATAAAGATTGTTAAAAAAAAATAAGCAGCCATTAAGCATTCTTTGAAAGTCTGATTTTTTTTATAGTTAAATTAACTACAGTATATAGATCTTATGTCTATATTTTGAGTGTTAGGGTTGTTTCTAGTTGTTTGAGTCAGAGTCTCACTATATAGCTTTCATTGGGCAGGACCAGGCTATGTAGACCACTCTGGTTTCAGAATCATGCAGGTGAGCTTGTCTCTATCTCCTAAGTGATTAAAGATGTGTTACATAATGCCAACCCAGGGTTCTATGATTTATAATCATAAATGTCAAATTATATATATATATATAATATTTTTAATTGATTATTTAAAATTGTTTAATGATAATGAAATTACCTAGTAATGAAATAACTTTACCTGGTAATACAGGGTTTTTTTGTTTTGTATTGTTTTGGTAAAATTTCTGTGGAAATTTCTTTTTCTGCAAGAATATATCTGAGATCGTCAAACATGTGAAATAACAGTAGCTTCTATCAGTTCTGTTTTCCCCTATTACATACTGTGGCAAAGTTGAATTTTTAAATTTTGCCACAGGAAGAGCATAATTTAATTCCAAGAATGATACTAATAACTAAGAAAAGCAAAACTGTGAACCCCACAGCCTCGAAATTTCTGAGAAATATTGCTCCAAACTCCCAATGCACAGATTTTTATGGCTGGCCCAAGCTGCTTTAGAAACCGGATATGCCTCGATATAAAACATATACCACAATCAGCCAATACAATAAACAACCATAAATTGTAGTAGTTGCCACCTCCTTTATTATGATATATCTAAACTTTGTTAACTTATCTACATATACTATTAATTTCTATTGATGAATTAGTAGCACAGCAGAAATTCATTACTCACTATTGTGTAAACAGAGAAATACCAGTTTAGTAAGAGGACAGATCTGGTGTTTCTTGAGTGCTATTTCTCACATGGTAAGAGAAAAAAAAAACAAGAAATCAGTCCCATAAACTTTGTCTTATAAGAACATCAGTGTTCAAAAAAGGAAAGAGACTTCATGACCAGAATGTGTCCCAAAGTCCCAAGTCTTCATGCAGTTGTATAGACAACTACATTTCCTATGAGCAAATTTGAAAAGAAATATCCAAACTTTTGTAATTCCTAACAATTTCTTTCAATATATCATACAGCATTGCCTTGATTCTGTGATTTCTACTTTTATAAGGAAGGATTCTTCTTTTGAGTTATTTTCCTTTTGATAAACCATTTGGTTGTCAAAATAAAGGTCATTTCAGGTTTTTCCCACACAAATTCAGAAATGTGTGTGTCTAGAGGTCAAGTGGTCAATGACAACATCTCTTTATGTGATTGTGTATTACACTGATGTGCTGACACGTGTTAATTTTCATTATCATTCAGAACAGAAAAATCAATTAAAATTAAGTTAAATACGTATTAATTACTCATAAATTTATACCTATATCTTTTTATTCATAGACTACAATTTTAACTTTTAATTGAATCTCTTCATAGCCTAACTAAAACTAATCTTATTTAACTCTGTCCATAAAATTTACTTCATTTAACCAATAATCACCCTACTAAAAGTTTGAATTAAATAATTATTGTGTCCTGTAAATATAGTTAAGCGTATACCAGAACTTTCAATTTCCCCCTTTTTGGATTAAAACATGACTTTTTCAGACACAGAAATCAATTCACTATGTAACATACTGAACACTTTAAGTCTTACTATGAAGAAAGATTCCAAATTACAGGTCATTGACTATCTAAAATTAGTGTTTGTAGAACAAACCTATGAATGATATAGCAAAGGCAAACGAAGTTTTCTGTAAAATATTATAGAATCCAAGGTTGATCCTGTTATAAAGATTAGTACTTACAGATTTTGACCATCAATTTGTTTATGGAAGTATTTAAATTTCCCTGGACAGTCACTGGATAATGATAACCCACACGAATGTCAACCAAAATGATGTTTAAGCCTACGTATTTGAATGCAGTTTCTAAGCACATATGCACACACACACACACACACACACACACACACACACACACACACACACTCATTCATGTACCAATCAATTGCAGGAAATTTAAAACAAAAGTCATTGAATTGAACTATAGGAAAATTCTCACATATTACAGAATGAAGCAGAGCTTTCAAGTTTTCTTGACACCAATTGACAGACAATTGAGTGAGATCTGAGGAAAAATTCCATGTTTAATATAAGTAAATATTTCCATTTAAATCAAAGCATGACTGCCATCACTTGCTGGCTGAGCACCACTTACTGAGAAGAAAATGGGAAACCTGCTCTCCGCTCACCTCTACCCAGGAGTCTAGGTTATTCAGAATACACTAAGAGCAACGGAGGTATAACTCTTTGATCTCTTTTAGTTGTGTTGTTGTTCTAGCTAATGCTTCAAGTGCTATATAGAATAGATAGGAAGAGAGAGGACAACTATATCTTGTTCATGATTTTAGTAGAATTGTCATAAGTTTTTCTCAATTTAAGTTTATGTTGGCAAGGTGTTTGCTGTAAAATGTCTATATTGTGTGTACATATGTCCTTTGTATCCCTAAACTCTGTAGAACATTTGTCAAGAAGAAGTATTAGCATCTATCAAAGGCCTTTTCTGCCTCTAATGGGATCACGTGTGCATGTGTGTGTTTTAGTTTGTTTTATATGGTACATTATCTTTCTTGATTTTCTTGTAGTGAACCATCCTTGCATCTCTGGAATGGAGCCTACTTGATCATGGCGGATGACCATTTATTTACATGTACTCTTAGATTCAGTTTGCAAAGCTTTTATTCAGTAGTTTTGTATCCACATTCATAAGATAAACTTATCTGTAAATTATCTTTTAAACAAAGTAACGGCCTAAAGAACGGTAAAAAATTTTTATCAATTCCACATCTGATAGGTGAGCAACATCTAAAATATATAACAACTCAAGAAACTATATAGCACAAAACCAAAAAACACAATCAAAAACCTGGATACAGGTCTAAACAGAGAATTCTCTATAGAGGAAACTGAAATGTCTGAAAAACACTGAAAGAAGTGTTCAACATTCTTAGACACCTAGGACATGCAAATCAAAAGTGCTTTGGGATTCCATCTTATATGTGTCAGAATGCCTAAGATAAATAACACAAGCAACAACTAATGCTGGTGACGATGGGGTATAAGGGAAACGCTCCTGCATTGTTGGTAGAAGTGCAAACTTATACAGCTAATATGGAAATAAATATCATGCTTCCTCAATAAGCTCAGAATTAATCTACCCCAAGATTCAGCTATTCCATTCTTGGGCATATATCCAAAGGACATTTTATCCTTCTAAAATGATAATTACTCAACTGTGGTAATTGCTGTTTTATCCATAATAGTCAGAAACTGGAAACAATCAAGAGTATATAAAGAAAATGTGGTACATTTACACCGTGAAATGTTATGGAGTTGTTAAAACAATGAAATTTACAGGTGAATGGATTAAAAGAGATGTAAAGCACCCTGTGTGAGGTCATCCAGACAGAGAAAAATAAATAATGGTGTTTATTTACTTACTATATGATAATATTTGCATAAATGTTAACCAAGCTACAGTCTGTGTACACAGATAGGTGAGATATAGAAAAAGGGTCTTCGGCAGATACATGGATCTCTTTTGCAAGGAGAAACAAAATATTGGTGGACAGGAGTGACGGAGAGAGATGGGATCATGTGGAAAATAAGATGGAGAAGAGGTCGAGAAAGGGAATTCAGGTGGATAAGTTAGTGATGTAGAAATCAAAAATTTATGAGGGTGAAATTCTTGAAGTCTCCAGTGAGGGAGCAGAGTCCCAGCTGGCCATCTCTTGTCAACAAACAAAACCTTCTGTGCCAGAAATGGGTTATAATCAATGGAGTTGATGGCTAAAGAAGTCCTTTGGAAATCCCCAAACAATGCTAACTAAGATAATAGTTTCTTCTCTATAAAAGGCCAAGACTCCATTATTGAAAAAAAAATAAAGCACAAACAATTCAATCAGCATAAAGTGGTCCTGCTGATGGCTACACAGAACCATCACTCTCACCTTCTATTGTCCTTGGTATGGGAAGATATGCTAAAGTGACAATGACGTCCTACCCACAGTATATGCTAGGGCAGTGATGGCACAAAACTTGGAATGACCAGCCAATATCTGATTTGACTTAGGACCTACACTGTGAAATGGAACTCACACCTGATACTGCTTGGGTGACAGTAACTAAAAACAAGATTGTCCAGAGTCTTAGGGTTAAATCAAATACAAAAACAACAAAAATAAATAAATAAAAATGAATAAATGTAAAGGGGGAAGTGACAAACAAGGCTGCTCATATAGAAGAACATATCCCAGATACAGGCAACAGCTGCTGTTGTGAGGTATAGACCTCAGGACAGGTGTTCAGACCCCACATGAAGACTAAGTTGCATATCTGCTACATATGAGCAGGAAGGCCTATGTCCAGCCAATGAACGTTCTTTGGTTGGCAACTCAGTCTCTGAGAGTCCCAAGGATCCAGGTTGACGCTTGGTATTTGTATGGATTTCCTATTCATTTGGGGGTATGTGATCCTTTTTCCTGATGTTCTATAAGAGTTCCCAAGCTCCATACACTATTCGGCTATAGGTGTCTGCATCTGTGTCAGTCAACTGCTGAGTGGGACCTCTCAGAGCACAGCCACACCAGGCTCCTATCAGAAAGCATAACAGAGTATGATTTACAGTGTCAGGGATTGGTGTTTGCCCATGGGATCGGTCTCAAGTCGGGTCAGTTATTGGTTAGCCAGTCCTTATTCTCTCAGTCTCTGCTCCCTCTATTACCCCTGAAGTTTTTGTAAACAGGATAAATTTGGGGTCAAAATTTTGTGGGTGGGTGAGTATCACTTTCATTCCACTGGGGTTCCTGCCTGACTACAAAAGGTGGCCTCTTCAGGTTCCATATTACTAAGGTTCTGAGTCACAGCTATGATCACTCTCAATGATTCTTGGATGTCCTCCTTATCCCAGGTCTTTGGGTCATCCTGAAGATGTCACTCACCTTTTGACCCCGATCAGTTGGAGATTTACATTCATTCTCATTGCCATCTGGCCATATCTCCTGTTCCTCCATTTCATCCAGAATATCTCTCTCTCTCTCTCTCTCTCTCTCTCTCTCTCTCTCTCTCTCTCTCTCCTTCCTATCCCCTCTCCCTCTCCTACCCCATTCCTTCCCTCCATCTACCTCTTATGTCTATTTTATTCCCCCTTCTAAGTGAGATTCAAGCATCTTCACATACAGCTTCATTTTTACTTAGCTTCTTTGAGTCTGTGGACGGTAGCATGAATATCCTGTATTTTATGGCTAATATCCATTTAATATCCGGGTTACTTCACTCGGGATAATATTCTCAAGTTGCATTCATTTGCTTCATTTGCTTGTAAAATTTATGATGTCTTGATTTTTAATAGTTTTAATAGTATTCCATTGTGGAGAATTTCCACTTTTCTTTATCCATTCTTCAGTTTAGGGACATCTATATTGTTTCCAGTTTCTGGCTATTACAATTAAAGCTGTTATGAACATAATTGAGTAAGTATTGACCTTAGAGCCTGAGCCATTGGTGTTCTGTTCACAAAATTGTCTCCAGCATCAATAACTTCAAAGCTATTTCCCACTTGTTCTTCTTTGTGATTTAGTGTATCCAGCTTGAAGTTGAGATTCTTGATCCATTTTGACCTTCCCAGAGATGCAGGGATGGTTAAATTTATGAAAATCCATCAACATAATCCACCAAATAAACAAACTTAAAGAAAAACTCATATAATCATATAATTAGATGCTGAAAAAGCCTTTGACAAAATCTAACACCCCTTCACATTAAAAGTATTACAGAAATGGTGGGTACCGGGTACATACCTAAGTACATACATAACCAAAGTAATATACAACAAGCAAATAGTCAACATCAAACTAAATAGAGAGAAACATAAAGCAATTCCACTAAAATTAGGGACAAGACTACCCATTCTCTTCCTATCTATTCAATATAGTACTTGAATTTCTAGCCAGAACAATATAACAACTAAAGGAGTTGAAAACAATACAAATTAGAAAGGAAGAAGTCAAAATATCACTATTAGCAGATGATACTATAGTATAAGTAAGTGACCTCAAAAATTCTACCACAGAACTCTTACAGCTGATAAACACCTTCAGCGAAGTGGCCATATAAAAAAATAAGTCAAATAAATTGGTAGCCCTCCTTTATGCAAATGATAAACAGACCAAAAAAAAAAAAAATTAGAGAAACAACACCCTTTACCATAGCCACAAATAATATATCTTGGTATGACTCTAACTAAGCAGGTGAGAGATCAGTATAACAAGAACTCCTAATGATATTTTGCTATATCCATAAGTCAGTGCCTTATTCCTCCATCCTCAGAGAAGCTTCCTTCTGCAGCAGATGGGAGCAAAGGCAAAGAAGGGAGGGAGAGGGAGAAGGGGAGGGGGGAGGAGGGGGAGGGG
>NC_034600.1:64482108-64511203 GCF_900095145.1 Mus pahari
CTGCTTTTGTAGCCCATAACAGAGAGAGAGAGAGAGAGAGAGAGAGAGAGAGAGAGAGAGAGAGAGAGAGAGAGAGAGCACTTAGAACACACTGCTATAAATGGGCTCTAAATGGGTTCTCCATCAAATCCTTCCCCTCAGAGTCCAGATAACCTTGCAGAAGTGAAGAGGAGGTGGAAAGAATGTGAACACCAAGCACACTGGAGACTATCAGGAGAATAAGGTCCTCTATCTCAATGGAGCAAAGCTGCTATGAGCTCACAGCCACAAACAACAAGCAGCAGGGCTTCTGTACATACTCTATTTAGTTTCAGTTTAGTGCTTTCTATGGGACTCCAAGTATGTAAGCAAGTGGCTCTCTGATTCAAATGCCCTTTCTTGGGGAACTTTTGCTTTTGTTGGCTTGCCTTGTCCAACTTCAGTGTTATTTTACTTTATCTTATCTTTCAATCTTTCATTATGGGAAAAGAAATAAAATAAAACCTAAAGCAGAAAAGTAATTCTTTAAAACTAAATGAATAAATGGATGAAAGTAAGACAGATTGTGGCACTTAAGATAAAATATTAATTATGAGTCTGAAAGGCAAGAAAGTTGATATTTTAACACAAATGGCAACAAACATATGATTCCAAAATTATTATTCCTTGAACTAAAGATACAATTAATTCATTCTATTTTACTCATGTCCCATGACAACTAGACTGAGTTATTGAGGGGAAAGTTCAAAAATTATTGTTGAAATGCCAGAGTAAATTAGATGTGCTCCAAGTATTAAATCCTTTGCAATAATTCAGAGGTAGATCTTTGATCAGGAGAAATTCTACAAATACATACAGACTACACTGCAGCTTCATTTGCTACCTGCTTCCAGCACAGAAATTCCCATCTCTCTGCACTCAGAAAAATGAGATTCTGAATACATTACCTATTAGAATATGGCCCCAAAACCACTGCATCTGAATATTGTAATTATTAGATATCAAAACCAAGGCTATCATTGGTAGTTCCACTTCAAATAACCTTCTTCAGGGAAATAAGAAAAACACCATTGAGAGGAAAGAAAGAAAGAAAGAAAGAAAGAAAGAAAGAAAGAAAGAAAGAAAGAAAGAAAGAAAGAAAGAAAGAAAGAAGGAAGGAAGGAAAGAAAGAAGAGAGAGAAGGAAGGAAGGAAAAGGGAAAAAGGATAATAGAAAATAAAAGCAATGCTCACTATGATTTGGCAAGCCACACATGTCACATGTCTGTGATACTGTTTCTAAATTCATTAACACCTGGAACACATTATTTCAAAGTTTTAATCACTATTTAGAGGAATTTGAACTCATTGATGTAACCTAAGTAACCAAACAAGGTAAACAAGAGTCATAAAACCAAAAGATGTTTACACAAGTTCCAATGGAAATTAACTTTGTAGAGGACAGCACCGAAGCTTTAAGAGGTCCTGATTGTCCCCTTTGCTATGCTGGGGGTATAAAATAACCTGTGAATGTTGACCTTCCCCACACATTATAGCCAGATCAGATTACCAAACTAGGAGGGAAAAGGAATAAGTAAATTATGAAGTGCTCACTTCAAAGAATTTGTCTCATACATTTAATATGCACCTTCTCTCTCTTTATTTTATACACATATGTGGACATTAAATTAAATTGGAGAAAATGTTAAAGATTAAATAATTGTAAGATTATATACTAGATTTATGGTGAGTTATTGTCAAGCACAGGATAAGAAGTTCAACAGGAAAAGAAAGGAATCTTTTAAAACGCACAGTTATGTTCTGATACTTAAAGTGCTGACAGAACCAAAAATATACCTGGGAACATCACTTAGTACAGCTGGCAAAAGGCAAGGGAAAAGCTATTTAAGTGGCAAACAGTAGAAGGTCACACACTCATAATTACACACACATATGCTGGCAACCACCAGGGTGTCAGGGGGAAACATAAAGTTCAGTCAAGCTAATACAACAAAGAATCTTTACACAGGCCATCTTCAGCGTGGATTTTTCAAACCAGGGTGTTTACCAGTGGCTTCTTTTAATTGGACTGTCCTCACTAGAAGTGAAACAGAATGAAAAGAAAAACTGTTTTGTTCCTTGGTGTTACATTATTTGCAATACATAGGGGCGTCACATTATATTTAAACTGAATGTAATTAACTTAATCTGTCATAGAGATAGTCTTTACTTATTTAGTTATTTGCATAATAATTTTGTACAGAGAGAGAGAGAGAGAGAGAGAGAGAGAGAGAGAGAGAGAGAGAGAGAGAGAGAGAGAGANAGAGGAGATGAGGGGAGAGAGAGAGAAAGAGAGAGAGAGAGAGAGAGAGAGAGAGAGAGAGAGAGAGAGAGAGAGAGAGAGCCTTCTTCCAAGTGGATGGGCTTGTTCTTCCCTGTAAATCAATTGAATTCTAAAATGGGAAAAGGCAGGAAATAAGGAAAAGATACCAGCTGAATGTGAATAAACAGGAAAACAGACTGAAAATCCTTCATCCTTGGTGTTAAATGTGGCATATTAGCACCAGTATCAAGAGTCAGATACTTTATGCATTGTCTCATATGCCTAGTTTTTGTGGAATTCATATTCTATTATTTATGACAGAACAATTATTTCAAGTTGGTGGACATACATGCTTCAACTTCTCTGAAGCAAGATTAGGATCTTCTGGGATCGATATTTGCATTTATGGTTTGTCTTCCATAATAAGCCTTTTATTTGTTCATGTGAAACAAACAGAAAGTTCACTAAATCACTAAAAGCAGCCCCGGATGGATGACCAGCCCTTTGTAAGCAAAACCCAATATATCTGTGACAGGATGAGTTCCAGGACAGTCATCCCCAGAATGCATGTGCTCATTGGTGCTGCGGATCATTTACTGCATCCGCAGAGGAGGATCCGGGACAAGTCTCCACTGAGACTATTGCTATTGTTATTGCTCTACTTGGATACATTCAAGCTCCATTGGCAATCTAGAAATATCCCAAGTGATGGGATCATTGCATATTTATTTCTGGATTAAATGCATTATTAACTTAAGATCTTCTGATAAATGTATAATTCAAGTGAAAATGTCAAACAGTCTATTGAGAATAAAAAGGGACATTTAGAGAATAAAATCAAAACCACACAAGAGAAATACAAATTCACTATTCTACAACCACCCTAGTATGCTAACTGATGTTTCAATAGTAATACAAATTCATAAAAGTTGGTATCCATATATTTTGCTTATTGTTGACGATCTTTTTTGAACATGTCCAGAAGTTGTTCTTGTAGATCTACATTTCAATATGGCTCAGAAATTCAAAAGGGCATTTTCTCCCTTCTTTTTCACATATGGTTCACAATCAGTAGCTAAGTCAAACTTCTAAATGATTTTTTAAACTGTATTTATTTTTCAACAATACATTCAGAGTTCAAGTGTTCAGACTCAGCTCACTGATGGACAATCATTGATCATGGGGAAGAAAAGTCTTTCAGTAAGGACAGAAATGACACCAAAAATACTTCTACATCACCCAACAAGAGCAATAAATCCTTTGGCAAAGGAGTTTGTAATACTAAATTTTTCTTTTAGATCTTCACATCCCCATTTACTTTTATCTAAACAGAAATAAAACAAAATATTTACATATGAAGCTATCTTGTAAATGAGATGGTTCAAGTTCCTAAAACAGAGCAGGGCAAGTCCCTTGGCTCACATCCCAGAGGAAACAGGTGAAACGCAGATTCAGCCATGGCTGAACATGTATCATTATATTGTAAAATGCTGATAATGTTGGATGCCAGAGCATCTTTCATTGTCTTGTAAGAGGAAGTCAGATTCCGGAACTGAATGGTGTAGATAACACTAGAAACCACATTTTTTCCCCAATGCTTGAAGAATTATGTTTTCATTATCTATTTTATATTTCAAATTAAGATAGATTTATCAATTAGATTTCAGTTAAAACATTTATAGTTTCTTAAGGGGAAAAGTCATGTTTGTTTGCTGTTATATATTTTAGCCCTAAAATAATAAATACACATAATGGGTGACCCATATGCTGACTGAGCTACAAAACCTAAGGATGTTGCTTTTTTCTATTGATTCATGAGATAAAGCATAGAATTTGATTAAATGCAAATTTCCCCCTAACTTCCACATATGTTTAGTCCTTAAGTGTGTGCCTGAAATTTTGGAAATTTGCAAGAATGCTAGAGGAAACATAGGATAACATCATCGCATTTGCTAAGCTTTAAGGTCTACAAAGACCCGAAAATTCCTTGAATTATAATTGAAAGAATCCAACTCAAATATTTGGTAAGCAAATAAAGGTTCAGAGAAGTTGAAAAGGGTTAGGGAGTATATCTTAGTAGGAAGGTGCTAGCATAGAAAACAGTAATTTAAAGATATATTGATATAATGATACATGTTCAGACATGGCTGAATCTGCATTCCACTTGTTTCCTCTGGGATGTGAGCCAAGTTTTATTTTCGTTTTTGTTTTCTTTCTCGCTTCTGCATTTTCCTGCTGACATTATTCTCAGGAAGACATCTGCACAGGAACTCATGATGCCCAATAGCATCTCCAAGTGCACATGCCATTCCAGCTAGAATTTCCAGGGGGAAAGAAAACTATGCATCCTGATAGATCACTTCAGTCAATGTTGCAAGGCATCTCTTCAGTCTGATTTAAGTGCAAATTCCTAATACAAGCTTCTCTAAGCTAGCAGAAGTGAAGTTAGCCTTATTCATGACCTAGGTACAGAGCAAATACTGCCCAACATTCATAGGCTGCAAAGTACCCACCTCTCATATCACAATGTATGTTTTTATCTCTCAAGTCCCCTGTTCTCTATGTTCCACGAGATTTGCTCTTTCCCCCATCAAGTTAGTCAGAACACATTCCTTCCTGAAAGCACGAATCGATGTTATTCCCTATTTCTAGACTAGTTTTCTTTCTTCTCTATTCTTCTGGACTATTCTACATTTATCTGGTAGCCCAAAATGCTTTAAGGTTATGAAAAAATCTATTGTTCAATGCTATACATATATGTTTCTTTAACAAACTGGTCATTAAGAAAGTCATCTATGTTTGACAAGTTATAAACTTATATTGGCATCACCTACAAGACAGACTTCTAGACTGTAATTTTTAGTGTGGTCCTAGGGTGTCACATACTGCATCTTGTTCAAGCTAGGCACCCAAAATGATTATGTTCACTAAGAAGTGACGCAGGACTAATGGGTAAGATAAATAAGCAATAATTATCTCTCCTAATAGGAAGATAAATTTACAGGTTAAGAGTCAGACTGTGAGTATTTTAAACCATGAAACAATGCAGAGTTTTGTAGTATATTCTTTTTGTACCGGGTTTTATTGGTTTTGGTTGGTTTGCTGGTTTGTTTGTTTGTTTGTTTGTTTGTGTGTATTTGCCTGTTTGATAGCCTTTGGAGGGTTGTTTAAATTACAAGTTCTGTTTATCTTGTGAGCCACAGTTGCTGACCGATGCAGTGACATTTCTGTGGTTGCACGGCATAAGGTGCCCACCCTGCCTCATCTGCCTTATGCTTTACTGTAGTTTCTAAGGACCTAACTTAAGCATTACTATTCTCAGCACTGGCTCTGGAATCATGTTATTGTGTTTCCTTCTCAAATATGTTTGGTGCTAACTTTTTTCTCTGTATAAAATGTCTGTACGTTTCTCCTAATCTCCTGCTGTCTGTGCCACACTGTGCCTTTTCCATTTTTTAGCCAACTGCACCTGCTGCCCTGGCTTCTTATTACAGTTTCAAATTTGTATGCTGCAACATCAGCCCTTCTGGTTTCTGCAGTGTATGGTGCAATATTTCAATAGAAGAAGAAATTTTATTTAAAATAAACTGAGTAAAACAGACATTCGTAGATTCTGACACCAGGGAAATAGCTTGCCATCTGCCCTGCATAAGGAGCTCCTTGCCTGAGGGGCATAACACTATCACCCAGGTAAGCTCTTGTGAATGTGGAAATTGTGCTGCAGACTACAAATTGTAGCTGTCATTCTAGACCTGCTGCCCCTTTGCTGCCCTCAGTTTTACAGTTCATCTGTAAGCTCTTTTCTTCCTCACTGCATACATTTTGACATCTCTTCCCCTAGCTTACAATGCCCAGAATTCTCCTGAATGGGAAACAGAACATCATGTACATCATATCCTTGTGCTTTCAGCTCCTTACTGTACACTGCAGGATTATTTTAAGAGAAAAATTATATAATTCATTTACTGCTATTTTATAAGGTGACAATAAAACAAAACCACAGATTCTTTGCAGACCTAAGCATCTTAAATCGTGTCCTGTGAAGCACACCTTATAAAAACAAGTCAAAATGTAAATTGAAAGACTTCAAAGAAAAAGGGGTGGGTAGTATCTATTGTGACAGTAGTTGAAAAAAAAAATCAAATGACAGTAGAACTACATTTCACAATATTGAACAGTGACATTTAAAAGTACAATATAGATGTGTCATTCATCAAACATGGCAATTAATTATATAAAAGTGAATTTTACCCACTGCAAAGTACAGAGATCTTAATTTGATGGGTTTTTATAAATACACATGCTTATAGCAAAATTCTCAGAAAAGGCAAGAAATAGCTGCACTTGCAGAAATTTACCAACATGTGCTTCATGGGTTCTTTCCCCCTCTTTTAGAGTGAATACTGTTATTAATATTTCTATGAAATTAATCCTTTTGACTTTGAACTTCATATAAGTAGAACCCTATACTGAACTGTTCCTCTGATTCTACATTCCACCACCACCTCCTGACATTCTCCCCCTTTCAACTTTGAAACATTATTCAGTAGGTAGTATTTCAGTTTGTTCACTCATGTCTGTCTTGATTGAGTTTCAGGTTCTCATTGTTTGTGTATTGTTTTCACAGTTTAAATATATTGATGTGTATGTGTGTCTGTATATGATGCCTGTGTATGTACCCAGAAAAGCCAGAATATGTTTTTGGGTCTCTTGGAGCTAAAGGTGATTATGAAGACTGAACACTAAGTACTACTCAAGACAAATATTTACCTTCATATGGGGCTATTGCCCCAATCCCATGTTTATTTTTAATAAAAAGTGCTATGAAGCATACATTTGTATTTTAATGCTCTTGGTATGTCCTCACTCTCTTAAGAGGTAGAAGTTAGTTTACTTTGGTAAGATAGTGTTGTGAATGGTGCCCCACCTATACATTTGTAGTGAACTCTAATTAAATGCATAGAAAAAAACAAGGCAAATAAATACACAAATTAATGTGCGGAAGTAGAGAGGAATAGGTTGGAAAGAGGAAGAGTATCGTGAAGTAAAAGAGGCAGGAGAAGCAAATGGGGTGCAATATGAACAAGATGCCTTATGCCTATTTATGATGTCATAATAAAATCCAACATTACATATCACCAATAAATATTTACATAAACAAAGACAGACTTACACCTAAATTTGCAAAGTATTTTAACATTTTCAAAGGCTTTTTGAAACTTCACATTTTCTTTACCAACATATTTGAGATTCAAGGACTCCAATCATCCTAAAATATGGGTGCTTCCTGAAGTTTTAATGTTGTCCTTTTATTGGGTGTGAGGTAACTTCATTATCTGAAATCTAATTAATTCTAGCACACATTCAATTGCTGAGTGGTTTTTCATCTCATTTCTGCAGACATACTTATTGACTAACCATCCTCATTGTTTTTATTATTATTAGCTTAGATAAAATTCTTTACACATCCACAATACAAATATTTGGTGGATAAATTATAGCTTTGCTTTTGAATTAGTGCACTAATTTTAGAAACAGTATGTACTTTTTAAAGGAATGTTTTTATATTACATATTTCATCTTATAATTAAAAGTTAGAAAGGTAATGTATAAGCTTTCCATAAACTTCATCCTCTATATTTCCTTATAGTCAATCACTTGCTTTTTAAAATTTCAATAACTTTATTTTTAAATTTAAATCTTTTTTTACACTCTATTTTTATCCCCCTCCCAGTCCATCCTCTGATTGTTCCCCATCATATCTCCTCCCTGTGCCCCTGTCTCCACTTGGATGCACCCACCCCCCTGACTCCCACCCCACAAGACCTCAAAACTCCCTGGAGCACCCATTCTCTTGAGGATTAGGTGCATCTTCTCTGAGAGAGCTGAGACCCAGCAGTCCTCTGCTGTATATGTGTTGGGGGCCTCATATCAGCTGGAGTATGCTGCCTGGTTGGTGGTCCAGTAACTGAGAGGTTTTAGGGGTCCAGGTTAATTGAGACTGCTTGTCCTCTTACATGGTTGCCCTCCTCCTAAGCTTCTTCCAGCTTTTCCCTAATTCAGCCACAGGGGTGAGCAGCTTCTGTCCATTGGTTGGGTGCAAATATCTGCATCTGTCTCAGCTGCTTGTTGGGTCTTCACCAGCATAGTCATGCTAGGTCCCTTTTCGTGAGCACTCCATAGCCTCCGTAATACTGTCAGGCCTGAGGGCTTCCCCTTGAGCTGGATCGCACTTTGGGACTGTTGCTGGGTCTCTTTTCTCTCAGGATGTCCTTTTCCATTCCTTCAGTTCTCTCAGACAGGATCAATTATGGGTCAGAGTTTTGACTGTTGGATGACAATGCCATCCCTCACTTAATGCCCTGTCTTCCTGCTGGAGGTGAGCTCTACAAGTTCCCTCTCCCCACTGTGGGTCATTTCATTTAAGGTCCCTCCCTTTGAGTCCTTAGAGTCTCTCACCTCCAAGGTCTCTGGTACATTCTAGAGGACCCCCCCACACACACACACACCTCCTGAGTCTGACTGTTTCCATTCTTTCGGCTGGATCTCAGGGCTTCAGTCCTTTTCCTCTGCACAATACCAGATCATGTTCCCCTCTTCCCCATCCTGTCCCCTTTCCCACGCAGGTCCCTCACTTTCTCCGCCCTTGTGATTGCTTTCTTCTCCCTCCCAAGTAGGATTACTAGGTCCTCACTTGGGCCCTTCAGCTTGTTGACCTTTTTGAGTTCTATGGACTGTATCTTGGGTATTCTGTATTTTTCTTGTTAAAGTTAACTAGACAAGGTATTATTATTTTGAACTCAAAACCTTTCTTTCAGCTTCCTTAAGACCCAGCTAACACCCCTCTTTACCCCCAAGTTTCCATTTGTGATTCCGTATTACATTTAATTGTTATGTCCTAAGACTCTTGACTGTGACAGATTTTATCTGATTTTGAGCAGTATTGGTGGTGATTGTGAAGAATGCCCCCCTCATGGATTCTCTTTAGTATTATCTCATGATTAATTTGAACATATGTACATTGTTAAGGAATTCCACTGAGTCAATGCGTTATGTTTCTTACATCAGGGAGTGCCCACTATAGGCTTGACTTATTACTGTTAAAACCGTCCTTGAAGACAGCAAGGACAATCTATGTACTTTCTTCACTTCAAATCACTCACAGGCACCTTGGCTGATCAATTCAACCACACTTATGTGTTTGTTATTTGGAAAAAATTCTCTACTGTGAGCCAATATTTAAGAAATTAATCACACCATGATGAATATACATAAGAAATTTGACAGTGAAATATTCCTTTCCTCCCTTGCTATTTATTGCCTCAGTAGTCTACTTGATATTATTGTGGAATCATGGACTTACATGGCACACTTTAGCTTAAGACGTGGTAACAATACACACTTTTACTTGCTTGGGAATTTTATGTTCTGGCTACTGAGAACTTTTGCAGATGGTACCATGTGTTCCTAAAACATATGTGTATGTGATTCATTTATTTAAGAATAGGCCTTGTTTTAGAGAAGTTTTAGGCTTGCAAAAAGTTGTTCAGAAAATAGAAACTTCCATATTTCTCAGTTACTCATATAGTCTGCACTATGATTGACATTTTGCAATAGTGTTGCCTGTTTGTTACATTTGGTGAGGCCAAAATGAATGCATTGTTATTAACTGAGCCCATAACTAGCATTAGGATTTATTCAGATCATTGAATTATGTGGCTTTTGAGAAATACACTATGTAGCTACCATAACATTATTACTCTGAGTATATTCACTCTTCTAAACACTTCCTTCCTTCCATCTGTATGTCTCTAGCTCGACCATGAATGTTTGGAAACCACCGTTCACGTTCACTTCCTGTCTATATAGTTTTGTCTTTCCCAGGGTGTCATATATTTAGAAAATGACATTCTACCTATTTAAACTTCTACTAACATTGAGTCAGATGGTGTTACATATACTCTGTGATATAAATATCAGTGTGGCAGGATCTAGAATCAACCCAAACACAAAGCCTTGGGTACTTCCATGAAGGATTTTCTAGACTGAGTAAAATGAGTTAAGAAACCAACTCTACAACCAGTGACTGACCCAGCTTGAGACCTCTCCTATGGGGAAGAACCAATCCCTGACACTGTTAATGATATTCTTATATACTGACAGATAGTAGCCTAACGTAACTGTCCTCTGAGAAGAACCACCTAGCAGATGACGGAATTAGAGGGAGAGATATTAGACAGGACTGGGGGAATCTTGTGAGAGAGTTGGGGGAAGGATTGAGGAACCCAAAGTAGATAAGGACTCCATAAGAAGACCAACAGAGTCAAGTAACCTGGACTCTTGGGGGTTCCTAGAGACTGGATCACAAACCAAAACAAATACATAGGCTGTAACTAGGCTGCTTGCACATAAGAACCAGAATTTCAGCTATGTCTTCCTGTGGGACTCCCAACAACTGGAGCAGGGGCTCTCCCTAACTCTGTTGTCTGACTGTGGATCCTGTTCCCCTAACTGGTCTGCTTCTTCTGGTCTCAGTGGGAGAGGATGTGCCTAGTCCTGCAGTGATTTGATGTGCCAAGTGGTGTGTGTGTGTGTGTGTGTGTGTGTATGTGTGTGTGTGGTGTGATACCCAGAGGGGTGTGCTTCCCCTTCTCAGAGGAGGAACGGAGAGAATGGGAGAGGCAATATTTGAAAGGGCACTGGGAAGTGGGTGGGGGCCACAATCTGTCTGTAAACTGAATAAATAAATTAATGGTGGGAAGGAAAGAAACCCACTCTAAATACATGTGGCTGCATCCCATGGGCTTGTGGTCTGGATTGAGAAATAAGGAGAAAGCAAGCACAACAACAGCAGTCCTCCCCAGCTGAGGATTCAGTAACAGCTGCACAGCTGCACACGCCTATTTCTGTGACTTCCCTCCTATTGTAACTTCCATCCTCAAACCAGGAGTCAAAATAAATCCTTCCTTGCGTTCTGTTGAGCATCTTGACAAAGCAACAAGAGAAGTGACTGGTATATCTTCTATGTCTTCTCAAGACTCGAAAGCATTGTATTTTTAAAACAATCACATTCAAGTTTAGGGATGTACCCAATTATTCCTAAATCTATTGAAAAAACACTTGTGTCACCTCTTTTTGCTAATTGCAATTTCCACTTAAGTTTTTTTTAGATTGAGAGTTTGTTTTTATTTTGTTTTTCTCAACTAATCAGATTCCTACATTTTAGAGATTAAATGTCTCAAAATGCTTATAAAATCTTTGAGTTTGCACACATACTCTGAAAGCTTATTTTTATCTAAGTTGAACCGTTCTATGGATATTATTCAGTTATTTTATCCTTTTGGTTGTGAAAGATATATCCATTTCTATTTATGAGTTTGAGTGTTTTGCCTTTATGTAGGTCAGTGGACCATGAGTGTGCAGTGCCTTTGGAGAGCAGAAGAAGGCATGAGACCCTTTGAGAACTGGAGTTACAAACAATGATGAGTTGCCATGTAGGGTCTGAGAATCCAATCTTATGATTGTCATATGTAATTTTATAAGCCAGTGTGTTGACATAAATTTTTGAATCATAGAAGTAAATATCGAGAAAAACATCATGTTAACATTGTAAACAATTCTAAATTATTTTCCATAGGTCTTGTATTGGTGTTATTTATTTATTTATTTTTATTCCAAGTAGCACTGAGTGAAAATTGCTGCTTTTTTTTTTTTTTTGCATCTTTCTTGCTTGTTACAATATGGTTTGGATTTTATCAATTATAAATTATTTGTGTAGTATTCTCACATGCTTTAATTCTCAAGCGTGTGTGTGTGTGTGTGTGTGTGTATGCATTTTCTAATATGCATAATCACTTCCATACATATAAATGAGTATGTATATAATATAAATACACATTTCCTCTTTTTCTGGCACATTAGGCTTATGCTTTGAATTCATTTAATTCCTATCTCAATCTTCAAATTAGGCATTTTTCAAGAAGTCTCATTTTATTTCATTGGACAAGGTTAGAAAGTGAAATCTTGGTGTTATGCATGCCAGCAGAGTTTTGTCAGCTCTCTCGCCATCTTCCCTGGAAAAATTGACATATGTGGATACAGATCATAATCCACTTTCTTCAGTCATAATAATACTGATGATTTTTTAAAAATTATATCATTAGAAGTTGATTTGTCCTCTAGTTGCAGATACCTCATAACTTCATGGATGTATAAGGCAGTAAATGATAAACACAGAACTAGACAGACAGGCAGAGCCATCTTTACTAAGAGACTACTCTAGTAAATGCTAACTCGTTCCCATGAAAACAATGTAAAACACATTAATCACTGTAAAGTCCTCATTGTCGAATCAACTTTTAAAAGTTACACCTCTCAACACTATTACAATGGCTACTTGAGTTCAACATAGTTTTTGAGGAAACATTTGAAACAAATAATTCAGTCATCTGCAAATACTTCTTTATACAACGTGTGGAATTTGTTTTTAGGTAAGCATGCTATAATATTGATACCTTCAAAACAAATTCATAAGTCATGAACCATCTCTTCCAAAAGTCCAATGTATATTTCCAATGTGATCTTTTATATATGTGAAAATCTTTCCTTAAATGGCAGTTTGGTTTAAGCAATGATTTGAAATATTGACACAAGGTATAAAGGCTGTCTTTAAGGGCATACAAACCAAAGCATGTGAGGATGATTTACCTGAAGGTAATAAAATCAGTTAAATAAATTAATGTTTTTCACGTGGAAATTCTACATTGGTTTGAAATATTCTGTAGGACTTAGGCTTATTGTGAAATCTAGAATTTTTTCCATTTTAAAATGTCAACAATTATCAGAAGTTTCTTACTATTCAGGTACAGACATACCCTAAGAGGTTAGTTTTGAGCTTTATCCCATATGCACACAGTCACCCCATCAAGAGCACCAAGACCAATGTGCACAGTTGTTTCTTTTTTAAACCTTTTCCTCTTATTGAAAATAATTTATTTTCTCATACAATATATCCTGATAGTTTTCCCTCTCTCTAGTCCTCCAAGCCCCACCCAACATACAACTTCTCTTTCCCCAGACTGGCTCCCATTCGGTATCTCCTTGGAAAGAGCAAGTTTCTAAGGGATAACAACCCAAACATTATAAGATAAAATATAATAAGATGTTGCGGAAACTACCACAGGCAAACCCAACCAGAAGAAAAAAGTCCCAAGAGAACCATTTATTCTCACAATCAGGAATCTCATTAAAATGCTGAGCTAATAATTCAAATACATAAAAATATAATAATAAGAATATGATGTTGCTGAGTTCTTTCTCTTATGCCTATTCATATGCTGTCAGCCATTTCATCTATTCACCTGCAGTGATCACCGCTTTTATTTTATTATGTTTAAATATTTATATTGTAACTTAATTCACTATCAACAAATAAAACAGGAGTTTTATGCCTATTATCCTTTCCTTCGTGGTTTTCTTTTCTATATGAAAATCTGATTTTTATACTTATTTAATCTTTCTCTAAATAAAATTTTAAAATCTGTCTTGGGCAGTAAGTCAACTTCCTGTTAACTGCTATACCTTTTGTTTGTCTGAAAAAACTCTAAGTCTGTTGTTTTTTCCTTGTCCCTTGAGATACTTCTGAAATTCTTTTAGTTTCCTCACTGTCTAGGTGTGAATATGACAGATATATGTAGAGTGATGTTTATTTCACTTGCTTTTTTTTCGACCACTCTTAAGTTTATATCTTATTCTCTTCATTTTGAAAAGTTTCTGGCCATGATTGTTTCAAACATTTGAGAAGCTTATTCCTTCACTTCTTTAGGAAATTAGTTTTCTGTAGACATAAACATTTTCTAAAAAGAGTTTGATGAGTTGGTCTGTGTTTTCATGTAAATACAGTGCCATTTAAACTATTACAACTTTGTAACATATTACAAATGGTTTGGTTTACTAGGGACGATTTAGGATCCCACTAAAATTTTTAAAGTACCTTTTTTAGTTTTGTGAAAAAGTGTTACCAGGTATTCTAATAGAGAACTGTTTGCCCTGAAGCATTGTATCTTTATAGAAGGATAGATATTTTATAATATTGTTTTTTCAAGAGATAGACATCACTTGTGTTTTAATTTTTGTTTTTCTTTTTAATTTCTTCAACTGTTTATTATTTTAGTTTTAGAAACCACCAACCAAAGAGTATACATGAGCTTGTCCGTGGCTCCCACTACATATGGAGCAGAGGACTGCCTCATCTGGCATCAGTGGGAGGGGAGGTACTTGGTCCTGTAGAGGCTTCATGTAGAGAAGGGGAATGCTGAGGATGGAGTGGGTGTGTGGGTGGGGGAGCACCCTCTCAGAAGCAAAGGAGATGGGAATGAGATAAGGGTTTGTGGAGGGGAGACTAGGAAGGGAGATAATAGCTGAAATATAAACAAATAGTGATTAATAAAGAAAAAACTATAACATCCTTGTTGAAAAGTAGTCCTATATACTTTACTTCATCTGTATAGTAATTATAAGTATGGTGTCTTAATTTTTATTTCAAAGAATTACACACCAACTTATTACAAAAGTTTCTGGATCATATTGTTGATTTTATATACTATAAATTAGCTGATAAAGTTTGATTCTATACTGCTTTATGTTATAGTCATTTTGTTTGCTTGTTTTTTTGTTTTGGTCTTTGAGACAGGGTTTCTCTGTATAGCCCTGAATGTCCTGGAACTCACTTTGTAGACCAGGCTGGCCTCAAACTCAGAAATCCACCTGCCTCTGCCTCCCGAGTGCTGGGATTAAAGGCGTGCGCCACCACGCCCAGCTTATGTTATAGTCTTATTCTGGACATCCTATGTCTAAGATCATGTCCTCTTTCCATGTAGAGTGCTATATAGTTACTGATTTTGCCCAAGTTTTTTTGCTAAAACCCTCAGTACTTTATTGAATGAAAATAGAGAAAGAATGTGTCATAATCAGGATCTACTACTGGAGAAAATGATTTCAGCATTTCCTCATTTGATTTGCTATAAGTTATTCATTCATTATTTATGTCCACATTCACATGGAAATGAAATGTAGGCTATTAGTTCAGAATATGAGTGTGAAATAGAAGGGCATTTTTGTGAACCTTCACTGCGTCTACTTGGATGACAACATGGTATGTGTCCATTCAGACCATAATGTTCATCATGCTTAGGTATTTGTGTGTGGAATATGCTTGCATCCTTGAGTCACCCATGATCTCATAATAAAGGTAAAAAATCATTTTAATATAATGCTGGATTCAGTTTCTTCGTATTTTATGGAGTTTTATTTTTTACTATGTTTTTGACTTATTTTTGGCATTGAGGTATGACTACACACATGTAAATTTTTCAAAGAGTTATTATCTCAATTATCTTGGAATAATATAAAACTTTGTGTTAGTTCTTCTGTAAAGCCATGTGGTCTTGGACTTTTCTTTGCTACAAATGGGGCTTTTAATAACTGATTCAGTATTATCACTTGTTAATAATCCATTTGTGCTTTCTATTTCTTCATGTTCGAACTGAATTAAATGTATGTGGTCAGGTTTTTATCCTGTTTCCCCCATCCCCTAGGTTATCAAATTTATTGTCAGATAGTTGTTGATAATAATCTCAAATGATCCTTTTGTATTTCTCAGCTGTCAGATGCAGTTTTTCCCTTTTCAGCTCTGGTCTGGTTTGAATTGTTCTGTTTTTCTTAGTCTGGGGCTTACTAGTTTCTCCTTTGAAGAAACAACACTTCACTTATAAAACATATTTTCAGTGTTTACTGCATTAATCAACACAAGGATCTTTAATCTTTCCTTGGATTACGGTTTTTTGTTTGTTTGTTTGTTTTTAGTTTATTTGTGTGGGTATTTTGCCTTTGTGCATATTTGTGCAGTAGATGTAGGCTGTGCCTCCAGAAGCCACAACAGAGTATAAGATTCCCTGGGACTGGAGCAACACATGGTTACCAGCATCACTTGGGTGCTAGGACTAGAAGCGAATCTTCTGGACGTGTGAGCGATGCTTAAACTACTGAGCCATCACTCCAGCCCCTCATAATTCTTTCTTTAACCTAATTTAGGGATGGTGGGGGGGGGTCTTTTGTTTTCCAGTTCCTTGAGATGTAACAGTGGATTGTCTTTTTAATGTCGTTCTACTTTATAACATAGGTTATAGGATGCTACCATCTTAAACACTCTTAAGTTCTATGGGTTGTGACTGACTCCATTTTCTTTCTTTTTTCTTTTCTTTTTTTTTTTTTTTTTACTTTCTTTGCTTACTAAAAATGTCTTTATTTTTCTTGACTTTACAACGATACTTTTAAATATATTTTATTGGATATTTTATTTATTTAACGTTTAAATGTTATCCCCATTTTTGCCCCACCCCTCAAAAATGTATTCCATCCCTAATCTCCCAGCTTCTGTGAGAGTGGTCCTCCACCCACCCACTCCTGACCCTGCCCCCCGCCCTGACATCCACCTACACTGGAACATGGACCCTTCACAGGACCAAGGGCCCCTTCTCCCACTGATACCTGACTAGACCATCCTCTGCTGCATATGCAGCTGGAGTCATGGGTCCCTCCATGTGTATTCTTTGATTTATAGATTAGTCCCTGGGAGCTCTGGGTTTTCTGACTGGTTAATATTGTTAACCCCTTCAGCTCCTTCACTCCTTTCTCTAACTCCTTCATTTTCATGTCTTATTTTTTAACATGTTCTTCCTGATTTCTCCCTTAATGCATTGATTATTCAAGAGTAAATTCTTAAATTTTCTTTTCATGGTATGTTGACCCAACTTATGATACTGGTTTGGAAGACTGTGGATTATCTTGATATGATGCTATTAGGAAAAGTAGGTCATTAGTGTGGACATTGAGGTTGTATAACTCAACTTTACTTCCTGGCTATTCTGAGTCCTGACCGCTGAAGATATTTTCTGACCCATATTCTTTCCACCATACCTTTGTGACCATGAAATGTGAGCCAACACAAGCCATCCCTTTCTTAAGTTGCTTTTTCTCAAGTATTTGGTTCCAGTAACAAGAAAAGTAACTGATCAGGCCTAAAACAAAGTGATTGAAAAGTCTGTTCTCAATAGGATGTGATACCAGATTCTAAGGTGCTTTCTTTTTCTGCCTTAAGAATTTTCTCTTAATCTTTTACCTTTGGCAGTGTGATTATAGTCTGGGTTGGAATGGTTTTTTTTTTCTTTTTTCATGAAATCTGACCAATAACTTTACTCGTTCTGTGGCTGTATATCTATACTTTTTCTTAGGTATGTTTCTGGACTTTCCCTTATTCTTTAAGTAAGCTCCCTGCCAAACTGGAATTCTCACAGCCTTTTGGAATGCCCAGCCTTGACTATCTATTAGTTTAGTAATGTCAGAAATTTTTCGTAAGCCTTCTTCATTTCATTCCATTCTAGTTTCCACTTGGGTATACTCACAAGACTCGATTTTGTACTGCCCAATTCTCTTTCTTTTGATTTATTCAATTATAGATGTCTTTTATTTTGTTTATAGATGTCTTTAGTTATGTTTAATATATCTTTCAGCTTCAATATATGTATTTTATTGTTTTCACGTTCATTTAATTTCTGTTCTGTTTTTCTGTAAAGTTTGTGTTATATGCATGTGTTATGATGACAATTATTTGCTATAATAGTAAATGGGTTAAATCATTTTTAAGCAAAACAAATAGCGCATAAATATTGGAAACAACACATAGGCATAGGTTGTTAACATCTTTTGCAGTTTTGAGCCCTATTCTGGATTAAGTGGATTTAAAAAAAGAACCTTCTTCTCTTGCAAACTTCTGCTAAAGCTTTCTGAAAAACAAAGAAGTCCTCATTCCTTTCTCATACCATGTTTCTATGCTGTTCAATAAATATAGAGCAAAGACATTTGTTAGAGACAAGCAATAGGGAAAGATAGAAACCAAACACAATAAACAGACAACCCACAATTTTAGATAACAAACTAAGAGCCAGACAGAAGGCACAAGGAAGAATTGGAGAAGACAAATTTGGGCTTGTCTTTACAAAGGCTTCTCTAAGAAGTTCCCCTTTTCATTGTTTAATGCACCATTGACTCAGATGGAAATTAAAGGAAATTTGAAGAATGATAGACAGACCCTTTAAT
Source organism: Mus pahari (assembly GCF_900095145.1). Classification (NCBI taxonomy): domain Eukaryota; kingdom Metazoa; phylum Chordata; class Mammalia; order Rodentia; family Muridae; genus Mus; species Mus pahari. The sequence goes on from NC_034600.1 coordinate 64,500,544, forward strand.
GGCTCCCAGGTTTGTTCATACCTTTTATATTTTAAGCCTGTTTACACAGTAGCTTGCCTAACTCAAGGTATTCTGCAGATGTAAAGTTAAAGATCTTGAGACATAAATGCTCAATTCTGATATGGCCCGTACAATCACATGCCTCCTAAAAGGAGAGAATATATATTTTAAATCAAAACAAGAGGTGAAGACTGAATAAGAATGGCATGAACTGGCAGCCCACAAAGGATTACATCCCCTGCTGCCATCTTTAAATGTGTAGACTCAAAGATCATGACCAGTCTCTAAATGCTTGAAAACCGTAGAGAACACTGACATTTAAGAGAGATGGGAAAGAAGTGCTATTTCTTAAAAGAGCCAGGTAAAGTCATGAGAAGAAGTGGGTGCAGCAGCCCTGAGTGAAGCTCAAGTGTTATCTGCCTACTTACACACGGGAAACACCCCTCTCAGCAGATGGAGAAAAAAAATCAAGTATTGTGAGGCAGAAACAATCTTAATTGAAGAAGATAATGGATCAAAATTTTGAATAGCAGTACAACAGTGAGTAAATGCTAGATAGTAAGGTGAGTTATGACATCAAGTAACCAGACCAGGATGTGACGTACAGGGACATTTTATTCCAACTTGCAAAGAGGACCTTTGTCCTGTGGCATAGAGGAAAGATAACAGATATGGCATGCATCTTTAGTCCAAGAACTTCACAACCTGTGAGATTGAGGCCAGCCTGGCCTACACCCTCAGTTCCAGGACAGATATGGCAATGTAGATTCCATATCTCAAAATAAATTAATTAATATTCTAGTTAATTAATTAAATGTAAAGAAAACGGTGTTATTGCTGTACTGAAGATGGAGACGGGAATATAAGAAAGGCTGGAGTAACTGTACACAGTTAATTACGAAAATAAAACAGGCAGATGAATCCTTAACCTGTCCTTAGAGATTGTATACTGAGTTAACAAGCAAAGAAAAAGTAGAGTTGCATTAGTGAAATTATTTGAAATCTTTCAGTCTGATTGGGAATAATTCTTATCTTTTCATAGCGCAGGTGTTTTGTTTGCCTTGATGTCAACATTACCTATCACTGTTGTTACTTGCATTAATTAAGAGACTTCAGAAGGTTACTTAGAAAAGATCATCTGAGTTTTCATGCTTGAATCATCACGGCTGTGTTTCTCGCCCACAAGTTCATCTCCTCAGAGTTCTCCGTATAATCATCTCCCTCACCAGCGTGAAAAGACTTTGTTCAAGTGAGGAATTTCTGGTCAATGCCTTTCAAGCTAAAACTTAATTTTAAAATCTAAATAAGAATGATAATTGAAGGCCTCTGCAAAGTCACTGGGATGAGAAATTTCTGCTCTTTGATTTACTCAGTAATGTCAGTTATTTTTTGGGTTACGTATATGGGACTGAACAATTCTGGGTATAATTACTGTTGTTTTCATTAATGTGGAAGAATGTCAGCATCATACATTATTCAAACACTTCACAAATATTGAGAAGGCCTAAATTTATACACTTAATATGAAATTAAAAAGTTAATTAGAAAAAAAGCAAAGGTAGTCTATACTTAATTAAAATATTTAAAGGAATTACAATCTACTTAAATGCAAATCTGAATAACTCCATCTAAGAGCAAAATATAAGCATATATATTAATTTTCAAATTATATATGAAGTAATTATTTTTATTTAAGATAAATTCATACATCTCATTTTAATAAAGATATTAATATTCTAACAGCTATATAAATCTCAATTAAATAATATGACAGCATAATTTTGATGTCAAATAAGAAAAAATTATACCCATTCTACAGATTGTTGGCAAATATCTGAACTGTTTCCATGAAGTGAGATATTTCTTAAGGACATGTGGGCTTTATATGAACGAGCCAGTATTCCTGCAAGACTCACTGATGTATTATTGTCCTTTGCTTCTCTCAAGTAATGTCTAGGTGAATCCTTCTCATACATTTTTGGAGATCATCACAAATGCTGAAAACCTGTTCTGAGTAACAAATGGCTAGCAGCAAATTCCAGCTGAGCTATAACTTAATTACTAAATTATTAATATAATGTCATATGTTTATGAATATTCTAAGATAAAGATATAATTTATACAAAAATATACCTCACTATACTTCAAAATAAAAAGCACATAGTCCCACAAAATTAGAATTCTATTTATGAATTAAATGCTACTAATTGATGGAAATAATCTCAGTTTTACTGATATAGAGATCATTTTCTTCCTATGATTTTTAGAAAAAGCACTCTCTTATATAAAACTAGTCATGCATGAGACACCAAAATCCTACTTCCATAAAAATCATAATTTTATATCAGGGGATTTTTTTTTCCTTAGTGAAATGTGACACTTAAAAATGCTTAAGGTTAAAAAGTAATTCAATATTGTTTCCCAAATATTCAGTTATAATTTAATTTGAAAAATTGTCTTATTTTCTGAGATTATATTCCCTATATTTATTACAGTCATTAAAGTTAAAGTTGATGTTTTGTACCTAATATTCGTTTACTGTAACTCAGTAACATCTTCCTGAAGTATTTGGCAAGTATTTGAAAAGAGCTAACTGTGACATGCAACACTGTTCTCTAATTACTGTGTGATTACTTCTCCCCCCCCCCCGAACTTTATTTTGTAACTACATGTTCAAAATTTTGGTACATATTCATTGTTAGTTAAATTATTACCCATCTCTGTTGGGAAACTTGTGAATAAAACATCTCAAAGATCATTGTCTAGGTGTTCCCTGACTTAGTCTGGAAAAACAAAAGATAATCCTTATTCGACATAAAAATACTTCTACCATTTTTCTGTCTTTATACACACTCATGAGGTCATCTCTCAACCCTAACCAGAAATTTGTTTTTACTGTGTCATCTGATAGAAAGATTAACGACTAATCAACACACGTAAAATAAAGGACTGTAGAATATTCAACTCTAAGTGAACGTTTTCTCACACACCATCTTTTACAGGCTCAGACATATTGGGGAAGAGAAGACAGAATGATGGATAGAGCCAGGAATGAAAGTAAGATTGTAGCAAAACAGTACTTCCAGTGTCGTGGCACCCAAGAATGTACAGTCAGATGCTTTGACTGTATGAACAAGACCTGCACAAGAGCAGGCCAACTGAAATACCAACATGGATGGAGGAAATGTTTATGAAGTTCCATTCTTAGTGGAGGAGCTATACACAACTGACTGCTGCAGAGGGAAGAAGAGACTGTTTCATAACATTAATCTGAGAGGTAGATGGTCTTGTGGTCTTATATTCATATATATATATATATATATATATATATATATATATATATATATATATGGAGGGAGAGGGAGAGAGAGAGAGAGAGAGAGAGAGAGAGAGAGAGAGAGAGAGAGAGAGAGGCAGCAATAAGTGGTCTCTGAGGGTCTAAGAATAGAGCAAGCACATGAATTTCGCTGGCCAAAAAGTGATGACAAGGACAGAGGAGAAATTGGAAGGGAGAAAATGGCACTATTTATTTTATTAAAACACATTGTTTGTATTTTCAAATTCTCAAAAGAAAAAACACTAATTTTCAGCAGTTAGGACGTTACAAATAACTGGATTATTAGATATCCATTTATTCATGTGCATGCTGTCAAAATGTAGTATACTTAATAATGTTTTTACAGAGTTTAAGGTACTTCCAATGTGGGAGTATATAATATAAATGGAGGATTAAATTTTTGAGAAATCTGTGTGCATATAATATTCTCTTGAAGGAAACCCATGAGTTGATACTTAGTAGTCTTGTAGAATAAGTGTTTTTGATTATTTTTATTGATAAACTTTTTTATATTCATCCACAAAATATATTATATGGAACAGATATTAAACTGTTAAAGACCAGTTTCTGAGTTTAAAGATCAAGCCATGTATGATGGATGGAATATTGGGTACTAGGGAAAGTGAACCAGTGACCCAAGCCATTTTGTTTTGATTTACTGTGACCTTGATAACTAGAAGCCAGTTCCCACACATAATGCAGAATTTGTGTGGCACTCTAGGCTGTTCTTACTGAACAGAGGTTAAGGTACATAGGTCAGTGTATTATAGAAAGATGCTTTTATCATGATAATCTTCCCTTAAATATAGTACTAAAATATTATTATTTTTAGTTCAAGTATATGTTTCAATTCCCCAAAGAATATTTTATCCCTTTCTATATCAAAAGAGTGATAGAGCACAGAATAATAAGTCCATAAAGAAGTCAAGAATATATGGAGTTTTTAGCTTAATCTTTATAGTTTTACAAAAACTAATATACACACAAGAACAACCAAAGTAAACTGAAGACTTAAAGAGAGAGGCCAGTGGCCTTTATCTGGAAATTACAGAGGGATTTTTATTTCCATTCCTTTGCTTTAGTTCCTTGCCATGAAAATTTGCTCAAAACATTCTCTCTCTCTCCTCTCTCTCTCTCTCTCTCTCTCTCTCTCTCTCTCTCTCCTCTTCCAATCTTAGCACTGGAAATGTATAACATGTGATATTGAATGAAGATAGCAACAATAATGAAGGCCTATGTTATTATTAGTTCAAGCTCAAGGCTAGAAGACACTTGTTTTTCTTTGTTTGTTGGTTGGTTGGTTTGACTGTTTTGACTATGTTTAAGTTTCAAAAAATGCAACCTGAGTTAGGAATTAAATAGAATTACATGAATATTTTAAGCAGTATTATGTTCTCTTAGTAAAATCAAATCTAAGCCTTCTCAATATTGTTATCACAGTAACAGTTTCATTATTATGAAGGGTTAATGTTAATAACACTTTTAAAATAATTTGCTTCCAATAAACCTTTAACACAATTTGAAGAAAGCTTTGCAACACAAAATATTTTGCTGAAATAATCAAAGATATTTGATTTTTCTTCATCACTGTTCAACAATGAGTTGTAGTTCTCTGTGAAGTTCCAATCACATATCTGAAACACAGAGTAGTGAGGGTCTGTGTGAACAGATTTGGTGATGCCGTGTGCGTATTCACTAAGCCTTTTTCAGCCCTCGAAAAGTAGACTAATGATACCTAAGTTGCTTAAACTACATGGTTTACGTGTTTCTGCCACTCATTGTAAATTGTATACACAGACAAGGTTAAGACCTAGAATCTTGTCTCTAATAAAAAAGCCATTAACATCTCCTGGAGTCACAGGCTACAACTATCAATTAGTGTAGATAGTGGTGCTTATATATAAGCCTACTGGTTCTTTACTACTCAAAAGAAGCCAGGGTCTTAACTGAATGGTTGAGTTAAACTTTTCTCCAGCCCTTCGATGCTTCTATGTTTGAGTGAATACAAACAATGAGAAGTAAAATATCTCTTTCAAGATCATTAGCAATGCATCTTATGTCAGGCAGTAGTGGCGCACGCCTTTAATCCCAGCACTCGGGAGGCAGAGGCAGGCAGATTTCTGAGTTCGAGGCCAGCCTGGTCTACAAAGTGAGTTCCAGGACACCCAGGGCTATACAGAGAAACCCTGTCTAAGAAAAAAAAAAAAAGCAGTGCATCTTATGTGATCAGTTGCTTTTTCTACTTTGCCAAGGACATGTATAACAATGTTGTCATTACAGAGGACTCCATGAACATATTGGGTGCCATTAATAACACCCAGACAGCTTCTCAGGAGAACAATGACATGATGCACTTAGGCTCTCCCAGAATATCACCTGTGTGTCTGCTGGTCCTGCCATACCTGGGAAAAGTACAGCACAGAACTGAAAACATGTTCACAGATTTAGATCTCTATGCCTATCACAAACATTTCAACGAAAATTCCAACCTGGAGTAAATTATTAAATGTAATAATATCAAGAGTTTGATTAAAAAAATATGAAAGCAACCTTCCCCTCAATGCACATCCTGGTCTACACTTAATACCAACTTGCCATTTATGTCTTTATCATTGACATTACTCCTCCACCTTTAATGCTGACATTATCCTAAATGGCCACCGTGTCAAGCTTATATCTTTAAATGACGATGAAAGTTTCACCTTGAATAGGAGAGTAGACTCCTGACCCTCCTGAGCTCCAAAGAACAGTTTCTCTTGGACCATTCACCCCCAGAAAGAACATGAAAAAAAGAAATATGACTTTTGGGAAATCAGTATCTAGGGACATCTTCCCTGAAACACTGAAGAGGTTTCCTTGCAGGTTTCACTTCAAACACTCCCAAAGAAGAACTTAGGGAGACTTAGGGAGATCCTCTTTATCTATTAGTTAGGGATGGAGATATATACATATATACATATTTATATATATACATATATATATGTGTGTGTGTGTTTATATATATTAAATATAGCTTCAATATAATGAGTATGTATTATAAGGGGATTTAAAAATAATAAATGTACTAGGCAGTCACTGCTGTTATTCTCATTGAAGAGTTTGTGAAGTAGCTAGCTATTTTGTCCATGGAGGGGATACCTCAGAAATTTCAGTGTCATGTAGAAGACTTGGAAGTTTTCCTAAAGAGATCCCTATTTCAGTCCAAATTGTAAGCATCAAAAAATTAGGATTTAGTATCAGCAGAGGAATCTAGTAGGAGAGACAACAGCATTAGTGGTGGCAGCAACAGCCAAAATTGTCATCAAGTTGTCAAGAATGCAACCAAAAAGTTTTTTTAAATGGGGGAAGTAAGAAAGGAGAGAGAGAGAGAGAACACAACTTTCCCCAGAAATTCAATTCTTCTGTGATGCCACTGGAAGTTACCACCCATGTTTCTAGTAGACCTTTACAATTAAATAGTATGAGCAAGAAAATCTCAAGTAGCTAATCTTTTAATTGATTACAGATCCACTCAAAGTAACAACAAATATTACCCAATGTATTCATCCACCACCATGCCCTCTTCCTCATCATCACCCCTAGGAGAACACTGGGGTGTAAAATCAGAATACAAACAAGAACAAGCTGTAAATAGGTAAGAAAAATAGTCTCTTTATAATCATTAACTGAGTGCACTTTGTCCAAGCTGTGGTGGTGCTTCATTCTTTGATCAGAGCAATCGGGAGACAGAGACAGGTGGAACTGATCTACAGACTGGAGTGAATCCCTGGACAGCCAGGGACACAAACAGAGAAATCCTGTCTCAAAAAAAAAAAATGTCCTTTGTAATCTTTATAACTAAAAAGTCAAAAGTAAGGTTTCTATATTTGATGTGTCTATATTAAAACTTGGCCTAACTCTATCAGATGTCTACTATATATTTTTCAGCAATTAAAAGTGTATTGATCAAAACCTGATGTATCTCTCTGAAGTTTTTGTTTTTGCTACATTCCAAATCCTTGAAAATCTTCATGTGTGATTAAAATTCTTAAAGCTAAGGATGTACAAGTGTGAAGAAGTGTATATTCATTACTTTATCATAATAATCACAAGCATGCCATGAAAATATTTTACATTCTTCTCATTACAGGAAGAAAAGGCATCCACACTTGACTAGATTTGTGTTTGGCTAATAATGATTGGGAAAGGGCTATTATGGAACAAGAGCTATGGTAAAACACAGATATGGTAGAGAGGTATGAAAAAGTTGAAGTGAATTCCCCACTCATCTATATCACAGGCTGAGTGTAATAGATTGTTTGTTAAAGTATTTCACACATTTACAGTCAGTGTCTAGGGATAATCCTTATGATATACTGGCTCGTTTAGTATGCAAGACTAAATAAAGTACACTTCTTATTCTTTACAATAAAGATCTAATGGCTGATATACAAACTTTTACACTTTGAAAGTTTGCATAATAGTTTGGAAAAGAATAGAAAACCCCGGATTTATTTTTCCCATAGGAAATGTTTTTCTTAGTTTCATTTAACTTTTCAGATGATTAAGAAATAGAGTTTTTTTTAAAATCAAGATTGTAGAGGCAAAACACAAAACTTCAAAACCTGGGTATCCCTTCTCATCAAACTGAAAACTTTAGGATTTGTTTCTCACATCTTTATGCCTTCCACATTGGATTTTTTTCAGCTACAGCAGTATATGCTATTTGGGATTGGAGTTCCTATTACTATATTCAATGCAACCATCATACTCAAGATCAAAATATATCAGTTAGAATTAATATACAAAGTATTAAGATTTCGTTGTTAAAAGTATTACAAGATATAAGAGCATTCAGCCTAAAAGGGGTTGTTCATACTCATAACTCCAAGGGAAAAACAAGAAAACAAGATGACCTCTTGGTTACTAGTGACTGTTTGCAAACTAGTTCATGTCTACAGTGATGATATGATTCTAAACAAAATATAACATTAATGGAGAAAATTACAATTTACCAAATCTATTCAAGTGCATGCTCAGAAAGGGTAAATTGAAGAAAAAAAAATAGAGGAAAGTCTCAATCCGAGAGGAACAAACATTAGGCCTGAACACTGTTGTTTTGAGTATACACTCTGAGACTTTTCAGTTCTACTGTGAACTCTGAGAAACTTTGGGATTCTCTTTAAAATGTGTGTTCACAATGAGGTGGCATGAGTAATGTACATGACTCAAAAGAGTGTGGAAATATATTCAGTAATAAAACTAGTGTTAAATCATGTTTTAAATATCAGTGAGTGTTAATGGTCATTGAAGAACTTGTTAGTTTGTAGATATAAATTAAAATAGAACTTTAAAAATAGAAGGATAAAGGGCTAGCAGTCTCAATTAATCTAGACCCCCGAAATCTCACAAACAGTGGACCACCAAACAGGCAGCATATACCAGCTGATGTGAGACCCCCAACACACTTAGAGTAGAGGACTTCCAGGTCTGTGTTCATTTGGAGATGATGCACCTAACCCTCAAGGGCCTGGAAGCCCCAGAGAGGTTAGAGGTCAGGTGGGGTGGGGGATGGGGACATCCACATGGAGACAGGGGGTTGCGAAGGAGGTATGGGATATAGAACTGTAGGAGGATGCAGGGAATAAAATATGGAGTGGAAAAAATAAATTAGTTAATTTAAAAAAAAGAAGGATAACTTAGGACACATTATTTCTACAATTTTGAATGGTGAAAATTGAGAGACATATAAGGCCTTCAAAATTAATTACCTTTCTTGTTGCTGAAACAAAATATTGGCAGAAACAATCAAGGAAGATTTATTTTGGTCTCCAAGAGACACCGTCGATCATGAACAAAAAGATAAATTTCCACATTTCTATCCACTGAGACAGGAGTAGGGGGTAAAACCTTTTCAACGTGCTGACTTAAAAGCAACTTTCAAAGGTCCCATTCCCCCAGTTACCTACTTCTGTCTATCTGACCACACAGCCTGAATTATCCATAGCCTTCAAAATGGTGCCATAAGTTACTGAATCAGGCATCAAAGCATTTGCTCACCATGCGATCTTAAAGCAACAAATCCTCTAAGTTTCCACAAGCCTGTGGCCACCTCACATGCTAATTTATTCATTCCAACCTTGACAGTCTCAGGTTATCTATCACACAGTTAAAAATCCTAAAGTCTCTAATGAGAGTTGGATGAAATATTTCCTAATTTTAAGTCCCAGTAAAATCCAAACAGCCGTCAATACACAATGGCACAAAGTAGACATTTTTGATCCTAAAATGGAGGAACAGGAAAATTACAAGCAAAAAGACAAAATCAAGATCATTAAAGTAGGCATTCAATTATGTGGCCCTGGGTTTGACATTGGGAAGTTCGCTGCTACCATATGAACTACAATTGGAAGATAGTTCTTAAGGCCTTGTCATTTCCATTCCAATAGCCTTGTACTTGATGCTTTTGTGTAACAACTTGACACAGGCTGGGGATATCAAAGAGAAAGGAGCTTCAGTTGAGGAAATGCCTCCATGAGATCCAGCTGTAAGGCATTTTCTCAATTAGTGATCAAGGGGGAAAGGCCCCTTGTGGGTTGGATCATCCCTGGGCTGGTAGTCTTGGGTTCTATAAGAGAGAAGGCTGAGCAAGCCAGAGGAAGCAAGCAAATAAGAAACATCCCTCCATGGCCTCTGAATCAGCTCCTGCTTCCTGACCTGCTTAAGTTCCAGTGCTGACTTCCTTGGTGATGAACAGAAATGTGGAAGTGTAAGCCGAATAAACCCTTTCCTCCCCAACTTGCTTCTTGGTCATGATGTTTGCGCAGGAATAGAAACCCTGACTAAGACAAGCCTCTTTCTTGGGTTGTTTCATTTTGTTGCCTGTCCTTCCTTGATAAATAACTCAAACTCCTGGGATCATAATTCAGAACATACCCTGATTCTGAGACTTCATTCTCAAAATGTCCACTGTTGCCCTCCCAGTATGTCCAACCCTCAGTAAATCCAACCCTAGTAAGTAAGCCAAGCATTGCTTACACTTACATAAGCCCATTCTATTGCAGCCTGTTTGCTATGCTGTTTTGATGTTTCCCATATTCATTAAATGTGATGTTTCCTTTTAATTACTCCATATATTTAGGGTTCTTGTGTTAAAGCATTAGGCAATATCTAGAAGGATTCTTTGCAAGAATTTAACAGAATTGTCTCTAATTTTTTGTTTGTTGTTTGTTTGTTTTTGTTTTTTGTTGTTGTTTTGTTTTTTCGAGACAGGGTTTCTCTGTGTAGTCCTGGCTGTCATGGAACTCACTCTGTAGACCAGGCTGGCCTCGAACTCAGAAATCC
>NC_034600.1:64511238-64551131 GCF_900095145.1 Mus pahari
TTTTTTTTTTTTAACAGAGTCATTGTTCAGGCTTAAAAATCTCATGCAAACAGTCATTTTTCTTTTCTTTTTTCACTTTTTTTTTAAATCTACATTTCTGTCAACATTCATATCATCTAATTGCCTACCAAATTTACCTTAGAAACTTCTGGCATTTTAGGGTTTGTCTGTCCTGTCTTCCCACTCTTCCAAATTTTGCCAACAAACAATTTTCAAGGGCCTAAGAAAATAAAATCACTTCCCTGGTAAGAATTTCCTCTAACAGGTTTTAACTCTATGAATGAATGATTAATAGAAAGGAAGAATGTCTTATTTGACTTGGAGTTCATGTTTAAGCAGACAAACCAGAGACGCAAGTCTGAATACGGGAATCACATGAAAGAAAGTCTCTCTAAAAAACAGAAGTTTCAGCAAAAACTTGGGAGTGGGTATTACCTTTAAAACCTGGACACCAGTAATCTACTTCTACATTCTTCAAAAAGTGCTGGAGATAAGACATCCAAAACAAGGATGATATTTCAGATGCAAACCTTATCATCCTAACATGGATTTGTTAAACACTCCATATTCCTCTATGTGTAATATATGGAATATTGAATAATTCATTTCCAAATTTCAGTATGAAATTTAGGACAAATATAATAATAATTCTTATTGATTATGCTACTTAAATATTGATCAGATTGTTCACTATAATGTTAATAGGCAATTTTGTTTTGATGATAGCAACATAGTTCATTGTCAGAAAATACCTTTTAAAAAGAAATTGTGACCTCTGTATAAAATATGACCTCAAGGATGTAAAAAAATCAATTAAACTTAAGTATTTGAAACAAGACACTAAAAAGCATTGTAAGGACAGCAGTTGAAGGAAAAGAACATTAACTATAAATTTGAATGAATATAACCTTAGGGGAGGCAAGGAACATTTTAGGTGAAATTCATTCATGTAATGTTTTAATCTGATTGAAATCTCCAGAAGATGAGCCAGAAGTTGGCCAGAAATCAAGAAAGGAGACACTGTTTTAAGAATTTAGTATTAAATAAAATAGAGTCCTAAACTATCAGAGGGGGTAATTGAAGATGTAAGTCCTAAGAAAAATGAAGTCACCCATAGAGGACAACTTTATAACCTGCATGAAAATAATTTTCTAAATTCCCTCTGAGATGCAGAAGTAAAAGGAGCCTTAAAGAATCTCTCTAGAAATTAACAAAAGGTACTCAAAAGAAGCTATACTGGACTATAGACAAAACAGAATGTAGAAATTCTTGACATTAGAAGGTCTTCATAAATATTTCAAATCATCATTAAATCCCTGAATAGCTCCACAGCAGAATCATGGCTACATCGAGAAAATAACAAAGCTATCCAAAACAAGAAAAACATATTTTCAATATATTTAATATAACATTTAACAATTCAGTTTCACCCTAAATCATAAGTAAATATGTTTCTGTTTAAAGTAAGAGTTCAGAGTTTCTGCAACACATTTATTATACTATTCTATATACTATGAAAATCAATTGCATTAAAATATCAGGAAATAGGTCAAAAGAAACATGGATAATAAAAATGGAAGTCAAGATGAAGTTTGTATGAGAGTAAGCAGTGAACAACTCCTAAATAAGTGGTAGTTTGAAATATAAAGTGGGTCTCAAGCTGGACCAATCATTGGCTGGCCTGTCCAATAATTTCTGCATCACCTTTACCCTGGCATATCTTGTAGGAAGGAGAAATTGTAGGTTGAAGCTTTTGTGTCTGGATTGTGGTCCCAGTCCTTCAGAGGGATCAAGGATACCACAAGAAACCCCACATAATATCACCTAACCTGGGTTCATAGGAGCTCACAGAGACTGAACCTCCAGCCAGGGTGCCTGCATGGGAGTGACCTAGGCCCTCTGCATATAGATTGCAGTTGTATAGCTTAGTCTACTTGGGATACAGGACTCACTCTGACTCTCTTGCCTGCTTTTGGGACGATTTCCTCCTACTGGTTGTCTCATCCAGCCTTAAGAGGGGAGTAGGTGACTAGCTTTACTCCCTTGTGACATACCATGACTGGTACATATTCATGATAGACCTGCCCTTTTCTGAAAACAAATGGAAGAGAAGTGAATGGCAAGGTTCAGAGGAGTGAGGTGAGAGGGAGGGACTAGAAGGAAAAAATGGGAAGAAAAACTGGGGTCAGGATGTAAAAATTGATGATGATGATGATGATGATGATGGTAATAATAATATTCAATACGCTCATCTGTTCTGATCATCATGTTTTATGTATCACAGCATTGTGTGACACTGTAAAATGTGTGATACCTAGCCTATCAAATTTAAGTTCATTGTTGTGGCTAATCTCGTGTTTCAAATTGGAGAATGTTTTATGATAATGCTAAAATTTAAATTATTTGACTTTGAGTAAAGGGATTAGCCTCCATAATTAGTGTGAAGTTGTTCCATTCAATTGAAAAACAAAATATTCTTCAACCAAAGGTGAAATTTCCACCTGACTGACTTATGACTTAAAGACCATTAGCTTAGACAGACTGTCCACCCAGAGCAAGGCAGTGCAGAGGGAGGAGGCTGGACTTGATAAAGACCCCCAAAGGATGAAACGCCAGCACTAATCTTGCTAGCTAGGAAGCTTTGCAGGTGAGGCCAGTGTGTCCCGTGCACTGTCTAAAGGACAACTATATTTATACTTATTCTTCATGGACAAGCACCTAGTCCCCTAGTCCCCTTCCAGGGCCTTGCCTACCATGTGCTGTCCTTTCGTTTCCCATGGATACAAGTCATGGAGGAAAGAGGATATACCCCCTTGTATGTATTAGCAAAGCAAAGTTCAGAACAAGTCAACATTTCCGCCACAAACAAACAAGCAGAACAAAAGCAAACAAACAAAAACATTAGGTCACCATTTGGTGAATCTTTGGATTGAAAATGTGTCTCGAAGTATAAATTCCCTGTTGCTAGATCCTATGGAAAATTTGGAATGTATGTCTCCACAATCATGCATCAATTCCTGTTTTCTGAATAATATTTATCATTATAATGATCATTTGAACCTAAGGTAACTCAAGGAAACAATAAAACCTGAGCCTAATTAAAGCAATTAACCCTTTCAAGGGAGAAGCATTTCTGTGGGTTGTGGCATAGTGACTTTCAGGGCAAGAATACAGCATACTAATACTGACTTGTGGTATGAATGACACATTTAAAGAGTAAAGAGATGCATCCCAGGATGAAAAAGTTACTCTGAAATTTAAATATTAGATTGACATTGGAGAGACTAGAAAATTTAATGCTACTATAATTAATTTGTGAGGGTTTATAATATAAGCTTATAAAATGGGATAGATACCAGATATCAATAGAAAGACTGGCATGAGGGCATAAGAAAAGTGGAACACAAATTATAAAAAGTATAATGAAATGAAGAATTCTTGTGATATGCTGAACAATATAGCAGAAAAATCCAGAAGTAGAATCAACGAACTTTATTATAGGGCTTTAAAAAACATCAGCAAAAAGGGAATGAAGAAAGGAAGGAAAGAATGAAAGTTAGAATGAAAGGTAGTATAATGATCATTGAGTTTCTACACTAGAAGATGACTAGATTTAAGTCTATCAGCAGTTATAAAACTCAATTGTGTAAGATAGTTGGTCTCAACTTGTGGGTCACAATGCCTTTGAGCATTGAATGACTCTTTCACAGGGATCACCTAAGACCAACAAAACCATAGAGAGTTATATTATGATTTATAACAGTAGCAACATTTAAGTTATGGAGTATCAATGAAATAATTTTATGATTGGCGGTCACCACAACATAAGGAACAATTTTAAAAGGCCACAGCATTAAGAAGGATAAGAACCACTGATGTAAGGAGATGTTGGAGAATTAGAATTTAAGTAGTTAAGAGTGTTTACTGTGCTTGCAGATGACGAAGATTTGGTTCTCAGAGACCACATCAAACATCTCATACCTTCCTGTTACTCAAGTTCCATGGCATCCAGCAGTTCTGTCCTTCCCAGGAACCTCCATGCAAGTGGTACACATCAACTCATACAGGCATAGGTGCATATAAACATAAAATTAAATATAAAATTTTGAAACTCCATTGGAATGAAAACTGTGATGTGATTCCTGAAGCTACGAAACTGTTAGAATTAGTAAATGTGGGTGATATTAGATATTAGAATGAGCAAGGATGTTTTAGTGAAACAACAAACAAACAAACAGCTCTGAATAACACAGGTAGGAAAGACAAATATACAAACCCATAATAAAAAGGTTAAAACTATGTAACAAATACAACATTTAGAATGTGCAAGTGGTTTATATTAAAGAAGAAAATACTTTCTCACTATGCTTCTGTAAAGGGTTTAATGTTCATAATATACAAAGAGTTCTCAAACTTTGAAGTGTTTAGTATGACAGGAATGAAAATAGCATAAGTGGTTTTTCAAGCATTTTAAAAGTAGACTTTCGGTTTAATCCAAGAATAGTATTCCAAATGTATACAGAAGGACATAAACCCATTATGTCATTGAGACATTTGAACTCCCACCTTATTTTAATATCCTTTGCAATAGATACAAGTGAAACATAACTGCTCATTAGCTGATGGATGAATACAACAGAGTATCAAGTCCAGCCACTAAAAAAGTTTAAAACTTACTATTCATGACAAACCGCTGGAAATCGCTATAGTTGAGTCTTTTAACCAGTGTTTTGTTTCTGTTTGCTAATAATGGAACATATAAAAGTAATTTGGGGAGGAGAAGGCTTATTTGGCTTTTCCTTTCACATGACCGTTCATCATCAAAGGAAGTCAGTACTGGAACTCAAGCAGGGGAAGAGTTTGATAGTAGGTGTGGTGGTTTAAATATGCTTGGTCCAGGGATCAGCCATATTAGAGGGTATGACCTTGATGGAGTAGGTGTAGCCTTGTTAGAGAAAGTGTGCCACTGTGGGGGTGTGCTTTACGACCCTCCTTCTGGCTGCCTGTGGATGTTTGTCTTCTTCTGGTTCCCTTCAGAGATAGATGTAGAATTCTGAACTCCTTCTCCTGTTCCTGTACCCTGCCATGCTCCTCACCTTGATGATAATGCTGAACCTCTGAACCTGTGAACCCGCCCCAATTAAATATTGTCCTTTATAAGAGTTGCATTTGTGATAGTGCCTCTTATAGCAATAAAACCCTAACCAAGAAAGGAAGAATGGATGCAAAGGTCATAGAGGAGTGAAGCTCTGTTCCCTGAGATCCACCCCCAAGATCTTAATCCCAAGCTCTGCAGCAGCTTTCAATGCCCTGCTATCTCTTGTGGATCCCACGGATTTTCTCCTTCCTTCTCTCTCCCAAACCTGGAACCCTGAACTCATTGCTTTTTCCTAGCCCCCAAACCCAGCTGGCACCCCAGCTAACCACAGAGCCTCTCAAGTCAGGGCAACAAACAGACTGCTATAGGATCTAAAACTTTTCTTCTTCTCCCTCAGCTTCAATAACCCTGTCTCATCCTAAGCGTTCTAGCATTAGACCTGCTATGGTTTTCCTTTCCTCTCTCACCCTATCCCCAGTGGATTACAAAGATGTCCTCCAAACTTTTCGTTCCACTCCTCATCCCAGTACTACAGGTTCCAATACCAGCAGGTATTCACTGGGATCATACCATCTGAGCAGGGCTAGTAAAACAGGTAATGAAGACCTTCATCACTCCTTCCTCCTCTCCAAATCCAATTCTCCAATTGCATCCCTAACTCTGCAGGAGAACACCAATGGCAATGTTTCCTGCCCCCATCTGCTCCCATCTCTTGTGGATCTCAGAGCCTCTCTCCACCTACTTGATGTTTTAACCCACTCCAGCAGGCACTGTCAGATAACTTATAGATCATTCCTTCCAAGAAGAAGGTAGGCTTTTCTATACAAAAGTGTAGAACACTTCAGCTCCTTCTCCAGTGCCTGGACCCACCAGGCTTCCCACCTTGATGATAATGGCCTGAACCTCTGACCCTGTAAACTAGCTCCAATTAAGTGTTGTTACAAACATGAAAAGCCGTCCTTTTTCCCCCTCAAGGTCCAACCCTCTCCCACTCTCATTCTTAGAAACACAGCAGACCCTCTATGATGATCTCACTTACTGTCTTCCCCATTCCAAAGTGACCTAATAAGCATATCCTTGTTGAACACTCTGCTCTCCCCGCTTCTATGGACCAACTCAGAGCCCAGCCTCCCAATTTTTCAGTGTCAGCAACCAATAACCAGAAACACATTTTGTCTAGAACCCAAGTTGACTCAACTATCAGCTCCAAAACAAATTTGCCATCATGCAACATAGAGGCATCACACTCTCCGCAAATGTAGATAGGAAACAGAAAACGAAGGGAAAAATACCCTCCCAATGAAGATAAATCTATAAACCATCAACTAGTCCTTTATTCAATCCTATCGCAGATGTCTAGAGGCCAGAGTAAAACCACAATCAATACCAACCAGGGCAGTATGTCTTCATAGGCCAGCTATTCTACCTCAACAGGCCCTGAATATTCCAATATAGCTGAAGCACAAGAACTTAAAACTGCCTGTATGAAGATGATAGGGGTTCTTAAAGAGAAAATTAATAAATCCCCTTAGAAAATTCCAGGAAAACAAACTGTAACAAAATGACTATAACTGTTCAAGAGCTAAAAATGGACATGGAAAAATCAACAACAAAACAAATCAAAAATCAAAACAAAACCAAAAATAACAAACAAAAACACAATCCAAGAGAATTCTAGAAATGCAAAAAAATGGAATCTGAACAAGAACTACAGAAGCAAGCTTCACTAACAGAATACAAGAGCTGGAAAAAGAATATCAGGTTTAGAAGATATAATAGAACAAATAGACATATCATTAAAAGAAAATGTTAAATCCAAAAATAAAACAAAACCAAAAAACAACAAAAGCAAACAAAAAAAAAAACAAAACAAACAAGCAAACAAAACCCACCAGACACAAGCCAGGCAGGAAATCTGGGACACTAAGAAAAGTAATCAGACCCCAAAATAAAAAGAATCCTCAAGAATTTAAGACCTGTATGTGAATAGATTGTATACATATAGAATAATAATATAGGTAATTCTTCAAACTAAAAAGAAATATTTTCTCACTGAATTTTGTTAGATATGTAGCTAGTAAAAGATCATGTCTTCATTAGATTTATTAGTTTCAGTAGATTCTTGACTTTTTTCTTCTATATGGTTTTATATTGAGGTCTTTGATCCATTTGGAGTTGTGTTTTGAGAAGGGTGCAAACACTATTTGCATTCTTCTGAATTCAACCACCAACTTTGGACATTTATATATTTATTTTATAATGCTGTTTTCATTACTATAGCTTTGTAGCAAATTTGAAATCAGTGATGGTACTTTCACTCACAGTGTTTTTGTTCCCTTTGTGTTGTCATTGTTGCTTGTTTATTCAAGACTTTTTAAGCTATTCTAGGTTATTTGTGTTTAACTATGTACCATAATATTGCCCTTTTTTAAGATCTATGAAAAATTGTGTTCTGATCCAGATAGAGATTCACTGAATCCACAGAGTGATTTTTGGTAGGTTGGACCATTTTACTATGTTAATTGTACTGATCCATGTACATGGGAGATGTTTTCATCTTCTAAATCTTTTAAATTCCTTTTCTCAATGTCTTCAAATCTTATCATACAAGTCTTTCACTTGTTTGGTCAAAGTTACCTCAGGTTGTAAAAGGTGTTATTTCACCAATCTCTTCCCCAATTCACTGGTCTCTGGTTTATAGAGGAGCTACTAGTTATTGTGAATTAATTTTGGATTACACTACTTGGTTGAAAGTGTTTATCAGCTGTAGGAGTTCCCTGATAGAACTTTTAGGGTCTTTTAGGTATATCTAATACTGTCCTATTACCTGCTAATAGAGATACTTTGTCTTCTTCCTTCCTAATTTGTATTTCCTTGATCTCCTTCCGTAGTCTTATTACTATAGCAAAGAAGTCAACCATTATACTGAATAGGTATGGAAGAGTGGACAATCTTGTCATGCTCCTGCTTTTAGTGAAATTGCTTTGAGTTATTCTCTGTTTAGCTTGATGTTGGCTATGAGTTTGCTGTAAAGTCTCTTAATATGTCCAGGTATTTCCTTTGCATCCATAATATCTCCAGGACTATTATTGTAAAGGGGTATTAGATTTTTGTCAGATGCTTTTTCTGCATCTAATAAATTGAAAATGTGTTTTTTGTCTTTAGATTTGTTTATATAGTGGGTTGCACTTATTGATTTACATATGTTTAACCATCCTTGCATGTCTAGGATGGAGTCAACTTTAAAATAGTGGATGATCTTTTTGATGTGCTTTAAGATTTAGTTTCTAAGTATTTTATTAAAAAATTCTGCATCTCTGTTCATGAGGCAAACTGGTATGAAATTCCTTTTGGTGAGTCTTTATGAGGTTTGGGTATCAGGGTAACTGTGGCCTTGAAAAGCTAATTGGGTGATATCCTAATATTTCTTCTGTTCATATTGTGTGGATCAATTTAAGGAGTATTGATATCAAATCTTCTTTGAAAACCATGCAGAATTCCACACTAAAACCATAGAGCCCTAGACTTTGGTAGACTTTGATGACTGCTTTCATTTCACTAGATTATAGGTCTATTGAATGCTTATTTGATCTTAATTTAATTTAGGTACCTGTTAGGTATTGAGAAAATTCTCCATTTCTTTTAGATTTTCTAACTTGTTAGAGTATGGATCTTTAAATTATATCCTCATGATTTCCCCAGTGTCTATTGTTGTGTCTTAGTTTTCACTAAGGGTTTGTTGTTCATATTTTTTCATTGGTTTTATTTATTTATTTATTTATTTATTTATTTATTTGTCATTATTTCTATTTTGTTGATTTAAGTCCTGAGTGTGATTATTTCTTACCTTATACTCACTCATTTTTGTGTCATTTCTTCCTTTAAATTCAATTCTAGAAAGTATATTGTTCCTTTCTTAATCTCTATCTTGACACATACTCCATTCTTTAAGAAATGATTTGGTTTACAGGAGTCTGTAAACATTCTGTTGTTTTGTAGTTATTGATATCCAGCTTTAATCCCTGGTGGCCAGATATGATGCAAGGTATTATGTCAGTATTTTTGTATCTGTTGAGACACTTTTTTTGTGTGTCCAATTGTGTGGTCAGTTTTGGAGAAAGTTCCATGAAATGCTAAGAAAAGGGTCTGCTTTCATTTCAATATGTTATTTGATCTTGATTTAATTTTGGTAAGTGCTAGTTATTGAGAAAAATTATCAGTTTCTTATGTTTAGATGAAATGTTCTGTAAATATCTGTCAGATCCATTGACTGATAAAGGCAGTTCATTCCAGCATTCATTTAGTTTTTTGTCTTTGCGACCTTTCTATTAGCAAGAGTCCTGTATTAAAATCACCCACTATCAGTGTGTGAGGGCCAGTATGTGATTTAACCTGTCGTGGTGTTTTGGTCAAACTTGCGTGCTCTTGTGTTTTGTACATAGATGTTAAGAATTGAAATGTCCTCTTGATGGATTTTTCCTTTGATCAGTATATGGTATCCTTCTTTGTCTTGTCTAGCTATTTTTAATTAGAAGTCTGTTAGATAATAAAATGGCTACACTAGCTTGCTCCTTAGGTCCATTTGCTTTAAATAACTTTTGGATCTTTTTACCTGAAGTGATATCTATCATTGCTGGTAGAAGGAAGTAATGGCACATAAGATACTGCTTCTAATGGCCAAATGGTATGAAGGTGAAACATAACATCCTACTATAGTAGTATAGTCACAATGTCTCCTGAAAGGAAGCAGCAACCATGGTAGTTAACTGGCCATACCAAACCAGTACCAGAAGCTTCTACCAATGAGTAAAAATCATGTGCTCACTATCCTGGAGCTCCATTCAAGGTTAAAACTTTCCTACTGTCCTCGAGTTTCCCCATTCCCCCTCTAAAATTTAAATTATCTCTTTCTTCACCTTCTCCTTCAAATCCAAGTGTAAGATGTAAAGAACTAATAATGAGAACATTTAAATAAACTTTAAAAAAGTAAGCACAAACTCCTCACAAATGGCTAATAGACAGTAAACACTTAGGAAGGGTATAGAAATAAGGGAAAACACAGATCAAATTGCAAATTGCTAAGGGAAGTTAGAATAGTGTCTTTTGTACCGATTTCTGTACCAACTTTAGAATGTAAAGTTGCCTGAATATCACAAGTACACACCTAACTTAAATATTAACATTGTGTCATTGGAGATGAAAGTCAAGGAGAGATTGTGTGTATGTTGGGGATTGGGGAGAGTAGAGACAGTTTCTCTGTCCACCAGCCCTGACTGTTCTGGAACTCTGTAGATCAGGCTGGACTTGAACTCTTAGAGATCTGCTTGACTTCCCCTGAGTGCTGGGATTAAAGCCCTATGCCACAATGCCCAGAGGGAGATCTTACTTTATTCCCTTTGGTATTCTGCTTGTCCCTGCTAATTGAGTTAAAGATATTATCTAATTTTTTATAAACACTGGGCATATCATATTTGCTTAAATAAGAATAGTGAACTAGGTAAGCATGTGTATGCCTGTGTGTCTGTGCAGATACATGCCCATGAAATGAATGCAGGTGCACACAGAAGCCAGAAGAGAGTATTGAATTCCCCAGAGCTTGATTGACAGGTGGCTAAGAATCATCTCAGAGACATTGGGAAGTCAAATTATGTCCTTCCTAAAAGCAGCAAGAGCTCTTACTTCTGATTTGGTTCTCCACCCTGATCATATTCATTTTATTTTGGAGGATGAAAATGTTGCTTTATGAGAGTAATGATCAACTGCAAACATACAATAATGAATAAGCAGACTGAAAACTATCCCACTATGGGAGGAGTATCTATAAAATAACTAAGTGTATCCATAAATGATCACTTCTTCCAGTTTGATTAGTTTTGCTTTCTATTTTAATTTAATATTTTTTAACTAGGCAGTAATTAAACTGATAATGATTTCCACAAATCACGTACATTTTGCATTTGATGTGCATTTCTTTATTTCAGCGTCTTGTAATCTTTTTGCTTTAATTAAGTCACAGGATGAAAAATGTTGACTATTAAGCATCTATATTTAGCTTGAGATCTTGAATATAGTGAATAGTTATTGCATCAGTCCACTGAAGAAAACTATAAAATACAAATTTGTATCTAAAATTAGGGCTCTTCTAACTTGAAGAGTAATTATATGTGGTGTTAATTGTATGTTGGTTTATATTGTTTTAATTTTTTTCCATTACAGGAATTGTTGAGTGTGTCAAATTTCCAATATAAGGATTAAAAATAAATCTGTATTAATATTAAACAAACAGTGGCATAGTTTACTATGTAAGTGAACTTATTCAATGCACTTATTTCTATGGCTCTTCAAAAAATATGATCTGATACCAAAGAAATAATGAATGGTTAAATGGTTTTTTATGTATCTGTTTATCTATATATCTATGTATGTATCTATGAATCTGTCTATCATCTATCTATCTTTCTATCTATATGTCTATCTATATATATCTATCTTTGTATCTATGTACCTATCAATCATCTATCCATTTATCTATCTATCTGTTTATTTTTCTTGTGCTCAGTAGTTGTGAATCTGGCATCTACAATTTGCTTTTGTAAGGAGAGTAAAGGTGAACATTTGTCTTATTGTAATAGTGGAGTCTCTGTTTATTCCAGTGACATACAATCTGAATAAGATATTCTTAGTATTTCAAGTATCTCTGATAAGCTGGCTTTCTGATTACAGTGGTTACGATCATTCCTGCATTGTAGCATCTTAGTCAATTATGTCTTCGGAGGTAAGTAGGTAGATGTTGCCACGCAGCAAGCAAATTTGTTTTATTATACAGTCCTGTAGCAAATGTCATTCCAACCTGTTCATGACCAGGAAACATCTTCTGTCCTTCATATCCATTCCCTTCATCTTTGTTCACGTTCAAGCCAGATCCTTTAAAAGTTGCAGTAGAGCCAAGTTCCAGCTTGCACCTCATTTATCTCAATGGGTTATATTATAATAATTTGCACAATTGAGTATGCTTTGCTCCTCCAGGGTCTGAGTTGTGTAAAATTGGGAATTTGGTAATCTATTGATTATCACTGCTCTACCCAGTCCTAAGCAATATCATTGTCTTGTTGAACTGTTCAAGATATAAAGAACGAAAGCTTCACGTAGGCCTTGTTCAACCTTTTCACACTAAAACTTGCTACTGAGGCCTGGATTCCACACAGTAGGAATCAAGTCCACTTTATTGTCCTTGTTTACTGATGACTAACAGGTCTATCAATGTGTTTGTCTGTTAAATGTCAACATTGATTACTCTTCAAACGTTCACCTGCGAAGGGACCCTTTCAATCCATGGGTAGCATTGTAGCGCAACAGCACAGCCCAGCAGTCGATAAAGCGATAGGTTACAAAACCATGGTTGCAAAACAAAAGGAAAATGTAAAGTACCTGATTCAGAAGAGTGAAGAAATTTCAAATAGGACAGCAGTCCATTAAACCAAGCGTTCCTCCTGTGAATCTGCATGGAAGACACACACAGAAAGCCAGATGTGTCACCGGGCATAAAAGAGTCCATGTTTTCTTTTTGTTTGTTTGTCTGTTTGTTTGTTGTGTGTGACTGTTTGCTTGCTTTTGCTATTGTTGTTTATTTGCTTCTGAATCTGATTTTTATTAAAAAAAAAAAAAAAACCCTCTCACACTTCCTGTTTTCTCTTGTGGGTTTCATTGCTCCCCATTCTCTTCCACTAGGTCACCCACCACCATTTAGACAAGAAAACCATTATCTCAAGAGGAACCAAGGAAGGGCATTTGTATGCGTAGTGGGCTTCCCGAGTCAATGCAGTCTATGGGAAAGGGGTTAATAGTCCCACCCATAGGTCAGTTCTCTTAGAAACTCTGGAAGGCCATTGTACTCATGAGGACTTTCTGTAAGGAAGGAAGGAAGGTCTCAGCTGTGATGTCCTCACGGAGCCATCGCTGCTCATGCTTGCGGTTGCTGAAATACAACGCAAAGCCAACATCCATCTGACTTGTAATACTACACTTTGAAACCCCGAGCGTAACTCCTACATTCATCACACACTTGGCAAAATTCCTTCCTCTCTTCCCCTCCATTTACTTTTGGGTATCATTTGTCTTAATTTCTGTCTCTCTCATTAGATGGTTAAACCCTTATTTAGCCAGTGCTGTGATTACAGCTCTCCCCCACAATCTTATAAATAGCATGGTGTTTTGAAATGATTCTGAATATTATGCATAGGTGTTAAAATAATAAGTGACGCATAAACACATCTCTTGTTTATAAACCCTGAGCCTCAATTCAGTTTTTTTCTTTTCTAGATTGCATTAAAGCCATTTTTTTTTTTTTTTTTTTTTTTGTGGGTTTTTTTTTTTTTTTTGGTTTTTGTTTTTTTTTTTTTATATTTTTTTTTGTGGGTGGGTGGGTCGGTATGGCTTTCAAATGTAAGCTCTCAGAAACATCCTAATATGTTTAAAGAAAAAAAGCAAAAGACAAAAAAACAGTGATCCTCCCATGGTTTCTGAATCAGTAGGTTTGAGAAAAGTCCTGATCATTTTCATGTATAAATTGGAAGATAAGCCTAACAATATTAGCATCTGAAGTACATATGGAGAGCGATTATCTATATTTTAGAATTAATTAGAAGTAAAATGTCCAGTTCTCTTCAGTGTTTCCTGAGGAATGGGGTGACCATTGTTTGGTATAACTGAATATAAACACATTAAGAATATTGGATATGCAATAAAGACAGCTAGAGAGCTCTGGTAGTCACAATGGCTAATCTTTGTGGTTAATTAGATTGGATCTGGGACAAACTAAGACATGTGTCTTGATTGGTCAGTGAGAGGATTTCCAGCCTCAAATCAATGGAGAAGATTCTTTCCAGAGTGGACAGAATCTCCTGAAAGTAGTCCATATTTAAGTAACCTGAGCTGTTATAATAAATACAATTTAGGGCTTTCTTACCCCATTTAGATCATATAGTTCCCAAATAAAAGATACAAAACAAATTTATAATAAGCCTTAAAGGACTAAAGCTGGGCAGATATCATCTCTCTATACTATTTTAGCTACTTCCCTTTCAATAATCCCGAGACATCCCATGCCTTGTTCCACATGGGCCTCTCCTACTCCAACAGGAAAGCCGTCAAGACCATGTGCTCAACACCCACCTAACCCCAAGGCAACTTTTTCCATCTTCCTCTCTCCTTCTTTCGTGGTCTCTGGTATAAGTGAGGCTCTTTTCCTCTTAGAGCAAGCAGGTCTTGGGTTACAGTATTTAGGATTTAAATACATAGCAGCAACAGACCAACCCTCTGCACTGTGAGAAAAGCAGCATCACTTATCCTAACAGCGTTTCCTTCTTGCTGATGGATGCATCAGTTCTACCCCTTGTTGTTGGGGTTGCCATCTTCCCGTGTCATTGCTCCATCTCCCTGTGTCATTGCAACCCAGCCTCATTGCTCTTCCAGTGTGGAATGAAAATCAGTGCCTCTCCTGGAATCTTCCGAGCTTCCTGCCATAGACTGACATTATTAAGGCACACCGCTTCAAGGACTGAACAACTATTGGTTTCTCACCACCCTTTCCTCTGGGTAAACAGCTACTGTCCCATGACACACACACATGCTTATTCTATAGGTACTTTCTCTCCAGAGCAATGGCTCTCAACCATTCTGATGCTGTGACAATTTAATACAGTTCCTTTTATTGTGGTGACCCCAACCATAAAATTATTTTGTTGTTACTTTATAACTGTGATTTTGCTACTACTATGAATTGTAATGTATATATCTAATATGCAGTTCCTGTGGGGGTCAGAAGGTTTAGAAATATTGCTCTAGAGAACCCTGACTACAGCAAATTTACTTCTGCTGCTGTTCGTTAGTGGGGAGCGGAGCTGGTAGAGATGACAATGGAGAGCTCAGAGAAGAGACTTCTTAGAAGATGTTCTATATCACCTCCTTCACATCATTTCAGCGGTAATACGTGAAGAGACGCACCTAGGAAATGATTCCTTATCATGATTGATTATATTGTGCTGACATGACTGATGGAAAGAAGTGACCCAATTTGTCTTGTACCTGAGAATTCAAAACAATGAAAGAAATAAAGTCACAATTGTACTGTGGAAATTTTGTTACTTACTCCATGAATAATAATTGGATAGGGAACACAGAATTTTGAAAACATGGCCTTTAGAAAACATGGCTGCCTTATGGAACCTGGAGTTTCTCCAGTCAGGTCTTACTCCAGTAGTTGGTGTAACTGTAATACTGTTGCTTGGTCATTTCCTACAGAATTAAAATCTTGCATTTTGGAGAGAAACTCCTTAAGACTAGATGTTTAGAGGAGGTTGAAATAATAGGCTGCTGTAAGGAGAAGTGAATGTTGCAGAAAAGTTGATAAAGTCGGGATGTGAACCACTGAAAATAGCTACTGGAAGTCCCTGAAAATGAACAGATTTACTAGGCTCCCCCCTTCCCAATAGTATATAAACAGTAAAAAGCCACTGAGACTCAATCTCATTAAAGCCAAGCTGCCAAAAAAGCCTCTCAGACAAATCTGGGCACTGGGGCTAGGCAGAGACCCACTGAAGTAGTCAGGGGAAACAGACTAGCTGGTGTACATGAGAGAGAATCAGACCAACGGAAAGATCTAGAAGGGACATGTGTGACCTACTGTGCTGCCTGCAGGCTGTGCAGTGTGTCCCAGGTTTCTAACTTTGCTGAGTTGTCACCTGTGCTGGAGTGGGCTTTGGTGATGCATCTGTATTTGAATCATTTCTACTCCTCTACTCCTCTACTCCTCTGTACTTGATGAAATAACTTCAATCAAATCCATTGGGTCACCAAGTTGAACTTTAGAATTATCTGGATTGAGTCTCTCTAGTATTTCCTACTTGGAGACATATATATTTATTCATACTTAAACAGAAAAATTATATCACATAACAAGTACAATGAGGAAGCAATGCATTTCATCTAGTTCACACATTATTTTTTTAAACATTTACACAGTTTATGCTGTACTTTGTTCTAGGTGTACAATTGTTAAAAGAGTTCTTTTTATTCACTTTTATGGTGAAACTATATAATATACAATGTATGATCATGAACTGTGGTCCGTTTCATACTGTGGATACATGAAACTGTTTCTTCTGTTAGACACTTGCAGTTTTTGATCAATAACATTTTTTTTTCTCTGCCCATCTACTACTCCTGCCACCCAAGCTAGTTTATGCTCTGATATTGTCCTATCTCTTTTCTGAAGTTGACTCTTCTCAGTTTCACATAAAAATGAAATCATGTATGATGTGTGTAGTCATCTTAGAAAATACTAAAGGTAGTCCTTAAAATGTAGAACTATAATTATTATATAATCTATCAATCCTATGACTGGGTATGGACACTAAAATGTTGAAATCAGTACGCTAAAGAGAGATGTGCACTCTCACACTCATGTCAGCATATTTCCTGGTAGCCAACATTTAATAGCAACTTATGTTTTTATCAATGGATGAAAAGGTACATGAGATGACCAAAAGAATATTATCCAGCCATTTAAATCAAGGAAATTGTATATCTTCAGAAGGAAGAGTATGGGAGAATTTATTATGCTAATAAAAAGTAGTCACATAGAATGCTATATTTTGTTATGTGTGGTCCATGTGATAGTCAACATTTGGCAAGTGTAAGGAGCCAATACACAATTTCTATGGTCTAATAAACTATGAACAGCGTTTAGTCATCAAGGCAGAGGGAAGCATACTCAATAATGAGAATGAGACTGATAGATTGTGTTTTCTAAAAGACAAGGCTCTGGACTGAGGCCACTTTCCATTGAATAACAAACCTCACAGTTCATTTCTTAATTTTTTTTTTAAACGTGTGGAGGACTAAGCTAGATGATATGAATCATCAAAGAAGTCAACTGTTAGATTTTAAATTTATTTAACATACAATTTAATGTCTAACCAATAATCTGGAGAAATAATGTTCTGGTTATATCTCATACTTCTATACTAAATTCAACTTCCTCTTGAAAACTGGTTAAACACATTTGCATAGGATCACTTGATATTATTCCCATTAGAGTAGGTAACAGGATGATAAAATATTTCCATCTGAACCAAAATGTTGGCAGTGTTTCATACAGCAAATTTTTATAAAATAGTAGATTTCCTAAGTTATGATCTTTAGCTAAGGGTCAAATTTTGAGTATTTGTAGTAATTGTTTAATTAACTTCAGATTGTATTCTCCTTGGATGTGGGAGAACAAAGAAAGCTGACATAAATGTTATTGCATCCTGGAATTCTATGCTCTGTGTCTATGACTTGGAAGTCTTAAGTCTTCAAAAAATTCGTGAGCTGCCAAGCTAATTTGACAGCTTCAACTTAGGGCAGGATATCTTGTAATTGGACTTCTTGATAAGCAGCAAGGTTAGAGAGAGGGGAGGAGGAGAGAAATGGCATTTTAGGGAAGAAGAAGTAAAAATAAAAGCTATGGTTTGTCTGACGTTTTGTATTAAGTAGTTAATCTTTTTTTTTTTTTAAAAAAAAGTGTCTCTTTTTAAAGAGATTCTAAGATTTTTTTTTAGAAAAGTTTTCCAGAATAACACTATTGACTAAATTGTTGATTTCAGCAGGCCTCTACATTAAAATCATAGCAGAAAAAAATACAAAAATAAAAGCTTATTCATGTTCTGTAAAGCAAAAGGAGACAAATCAGGTTTAAAAGGTTATTTTCCACTAATTTGTGTCCAATTTTTTCTTTCACTTATTTCCTCAGATGAGATTTCAATCACAACTAGGAAACAGAGAATTAATGTTTTACAATTTTTAGACAGACCACTCACCTCAGACAGGTAAAGATCAAAGCAGTTGGTGTGAGTGAGACTTCAGTTTTCAATCAACATGAAAATAATTCAATCTTTTTTTTTTCCCACATTTTTCTGTGAGGATAGTATCTGATTCACTTTTAAATCGCTTTATACACAACCAACATTTCTCACCTTAAAGAAAAAAACAAAACAAAACAAAAAAACAGTAACAAATATATCAAGCTGTGTAGGTAATTCAGGTCTGCTCTGAGATAGCCCAGAGACCAAGGAGAGCACGCATGGCATGATCATTTACAGCCTCGCCTTTGTAGAGGTGCACGAGGCAAGTAAGTTCCTCATCTCGTGTTTCTAATTAAATGGGCTACTTTCTACAAAGTCATTGCACGTTTTAATTTAATGTATTACTTTAGAATTTCCTTTGAGTGCTGTTTGCTGATGCCTCCTTCGCCATCCCCCTTCATGTCTTCCTTGACCACCCCCCCCCCCATTATCAACCTGCAGAGTTCACTTGGGGTTGCTCATATGGTAATGTGTTCAGCCTTGACAACACAGACATTTCTTAATATTTTATTTTCTGATCACCTTCATAGTCCATCCCGATGCCTCCAGTTTCTTGGAACTAAGCAATGTAGACATGTGGATAAATGTGATACCTGCCAGGCACTGCTCTTGTAAATTCATTACTACCATAACTTAATTTCGAACTGGAGGTTTCTACCACGAGTAGAGAGAGAGAGAAGAGCACCAAGAACACATGTAGCTCTAGATTGCCAGCTGGGGGCCAATGGCTTGTTTTATTGGCTCATGACTTGTGAACATAAAATTATGCCTCCTCTACTGAGTGTCTGAGAGCAATGCAAATATCTTATATATATATATATATATGTCTTGCTCCTTATTCGCATTAGTATCTGTTTGAAGATAAACTGGTCATATGAAAACCTGCAAAATAATCCTTCCCACTCCTGCTGTGAATGTTACCTATAGTGAAAATACAAGTTTAACTTTTCCCAAACTCTACTATCCTGAAAGGCCAAGTAGAGAGGAATTAGGGGGAAAAAATGTTTTTTGATGCCAAAATATTTCAGGAGAATGGAGTATTGTAGACACTCACAACCACATACCGCATAACCAAAGAAAGAAACTGGAAGTAGAAATTGGCATTATCTCTCAGAGCAACCAAAGAAGCGGAGACTGCCTGGAGAAAAAGCTTTGATGTCATTTATGATTATTTATTTATTTGTTCACAGTTTGGTCAGTGCAGCTTAAAGAATAAGGATTACTATTTACAACCACTTGGGAATTTCTTAGACATTTGGATTGGAAGTTTGCTTTATTTGATTGATTTTCATGAATGACTCTTTCGATTTTGTAACAAGTTGTCAGCCTTTACACATTATTATTACTATAATTATTACTAAAATATAATTAACCATTAATGGAACAATGATTGAGGATACTTTTTATGTTTTCAGTGTTTTATAATTACAATAAAGTATGTTCTGTGTCATTTGCATTTTGTTACAACCATGTATTTGGAAATATACGTTACGTTTCCATGAAGTTCAATTGGCTTTCAGTGCAAGTGAATTCTAACCTAAATAGACCTGTTCAGGAGGGACTTACTCATCCATCCCTTTCTGAGAGAGCTGGCTGCACCTCTGTATTTCCATTCCTTTGCTTCATATATCTGGGACTCACTCCTTTACAGTTTACTAGGAAATCTCTAAGTAGAACATCTTCCAAAATTTCAGGCTGCATCATTTTTAGCATAAAATAAAGAACTGGAAAATAGCATTGTTTAATAAGACAATTCAGCAGAGGCTTCCCCTTTTAGGCAGTAGATACAGTCTTATCTAGCTTTGATTGCTAGGGTGCTCAACAGTTTTGGTTACAGTTTTAGATATAAGGAATAAAGAAGTGCATACTTTTTGTGGAGGGTATTAATAGAACGTGATCAACTCTCATGTCTATTCTGCCTTTCTCCCTTCTCTCCATCTATTTTTTTTTCTTGTCCCATCTCTTACTTAAACTTAAGAATTCTTTAATCTACTTATCATTAACTAAGTATTGTATCATGCCATAAGACAGAGTATCATTAGGAGGTTATTCTAAATTTGAAATACAGTAGAAACTTTGCTCTATAAAACCACACTGTCATAGGCTATCATGCAACAAAGGATGTGACAAGTACTGTGACAGTTGTGTCCAATTCAAGCTTGTTACTACTCTGTTTTAGAAATTTAGAACAGCCAATTTTATATGTTAATCGTAGCATCCGTATGTAGCAATATCAATGGCTTCAGTGGCTAAATATTGTGGTTGTTGTTTTCTTCCCAGTAATTACTATCTCTCTATGCCTCCCCAGAGACAACTGTCACTCAGCATATCTTTCTAGTCAATAATATTTTAAAAGTGATATGAATACCTGGGCCTTATTTTCCAAGGACCCAGCACCTTTTCTCTGCATTTGATTCCTCTTCCAAAAGGTAAATGTGGAACCATCTATCATGTGAGTTCAGCTCCTTACATATGTTGACAGGATGGAATGAAATTTTCTGATATTTGCATGAGGCAAAGACATGTTATCAGTTCAAAACTCCATGTAAGAGAGGGTGAAGGTTCTGTTAGGAAACTCCCGTGGTCATATGTCGTTTGGAGCATGCATTATAATTAACCAAATGTGATTTCACTTTAGATCCAAGCCTTTGGTATTAAAGAAAAATAAATAAAATACAACACATATATCCAGTAAGAGAATTTTTCATCTTGCAAGAATAGACACCAGTCATGAAATCTATTTAAGCTGTGTTATTGAACAGAAGAATATATGACTTTAAAATTTCTCTTAAAAGCCAATTTATATATCAATCATAGTATTATATGAAGTAAACAATGACCTGAGTGGTATAAATACAGCCTCCTGCCCCCCGGGAAATATGTAACACTTATTCTTTTTTTTTATTATTATTATTATTATTTTCTTTATTTACATTTCAAATGCTATCCCGAAAGTTTCCCATACCCCTCCCCCCACCTCTGTTCCCCTACCCACCCACTCCCACTACTTGGCCCAGGCCTTGCCTTGTGCTAGGTCATATAGAGTTTGGAAGACCAAGGAGCCTCTATTCCCACTGATGGCCGATTAGGTCATCTTCTGCTACATATGCAGCCAGAAACACAAACCCCGGGGGTACTGGTTAGTTCCTGTTGTTGTTCCACCTACAGGGTTGCAGCCCCCTTCAGGTACTTGGGTACTTTCTCTAGTTCCTCCATTGGGGACCCTGTGTTCCATCCAGTAGCTGGCTGGTAACACTTATTCTTAATAGACCATGAAGACAAGGGACTTAGGAAAAAGTTGTGGGCAAAGACTGTAACTATTTCTGTCAGAGGCCGATTTGCTGAAATTTGACATGGTCAGTGCATGTGTTCTCATCTTAGACTCCACAAGGGTTTTATATTTGAGGAAAATTAGTTCTTTCTTACTGTAGATACCATTTAATGAGTGAAAATTATTTTTGCTTTCTACTGTGAGCTAAAGTGGTAGGACAACCTGTAGTATATTAAACCTACCTTGAAATTTAAGTGTCTTTGGCCTTCCTTGTCTATTAGTGCCTTCCTGTTTGTTTGTTTGTTTGTTTGTTTTCTGTTCTTGTTGTTGTTCTTGTTGTTGTTAGTTTGACTGTGTAGAGGGTCTCCTGGTTGGTAAGTTATCAAATGTGTCCTCTCTGGGTTCTTGACATCTTAACACAGCAGTAGCCTGGGAAGAGGGAAGTGAGTTCTACAGACTTACTGCTGTCACTCTTTACCTTAGCGAAAGCAAAGGTACTTAACAGCTCAGTAATCTTATTTTGCTTTCCAGTCACAGTTGCCTGACATGATCTTCACAATTGTTGTTCTATTTTATATTTTTATAATTTACATATATAAGATTTATTTATAGGTAGCTTTTTTTTTTTTTCAGAAGGAATCTATATGCATGTAGCCAGAAAAAAAAAAAAAAAAAGTAAAGGTGTTAACTATTGTGTGGAGCTATACTGACATCTTTGGTTAGGTTCTGGTTGATGATAACTTAATGTAGTGATAGAAGAATAGGGAAAAGGACAATTAACACCTTGAGGGGCAGATGGAAGCATCCAGATGCATCGGTATCAGGCTGTACGCTGTTTTGGAAATAAATATATTTATAAGAAAAAGTTTAAAAGCAAAGAAAAAAAAAGATTGTGTCAACTCCCAAATCTGAATATTTTAATGATACTAATTACATATGTAAATTATTAATGACGCAGGCTGAGAGCATAGCTTGTATGATTAAACAGACAGAACTGCTCAGAGACATTCTCAAACGAGGAGGAGTAAGGTGTGTTCTCCTTATGACAGCAAATAAGGAATAAAGGTATTTGCAGAACCAAAAAGTTCACTTGCCCTCAAAAATAAAGGTTTAAAACCACCCCCCCGTGCTCCCTCCCAATTATTCTCTGCTGTTAATATACCTGGTCTGATTGCCCTTTGCTTGGCGCTCCGCTAAGCTAATACTTGTGTTTGGACGGGCTTTTCTAAGGATGGTGCAGGCATATCCATGCCAGAGAAAAGCAAAGAAGTAATTTTTTTTTCTTTTTCTTTCTTTCTTTCTTTTTTTAAAATTTTAATTGCAAGAAGCAGTGGCAGAATCGGCGTTTCTGGGATTGTGTGAGGGGCGCAGGCGGATTAGATGGGGGCCCGATTACCTTAGGTTGGAAACAGAGAGTCTTTCTGCCCTGCGGGGGAGGGGACGCCTTTCATGCGCAGCCCTCCTCGCGGATGCTCCCTCCCTCGCATTCACTTGCAAATCGCTGTGTGCTGGCAGGAGCCGGCACTTCCAGTCTCTAACCTTCCCATGGCGAGTGCTGCAGCTCCATCAGCAGAACCTTTCTCTCCCTGTGAGGAACTGCTCCCCCCCCCCTTNCCTTNNNCCCCCCCCCCCCCACTCCTTAATCAGAACCACTGAATGAAAGCCAATCGGAGAGAGGAGAGAGAGAGAGAGAGTTCGCCCCCCCTCCCCGTTTTCTTTGGTTCCCTGCCGTCCAGAGTTAAAAGTGACGCTGAGAGAAAGCTTGAGTTAGACCGAAGTAGAATCAGTGAGAGAAAAATAACAGCAGAAAACAAACATAAAGGGGGACAGGGGGACAGTCTCTTCAGGCTTATTTGGCTGGAACCAACTTCCGTTTTCCAGAAGCTGATGAAACAAGGTAGGAGGAATTCACCTCTTGTCTTTTAACTGCTGTAAGGTCTTGCCTTTTCTTCCCTTGCTGGGGGTGGACATATCGGGGTAGATATGTTCTTGCCTCCTATTTTTTTTATTTTTTTAAAGTTATATGCGCAATTATTCCAAAAATCCTTACCTTTCAATAAACAAATGAGCATGCAACTCTTTTTGATGAGTTTCCAGGAACAACTGCATTCCATGTAGGTAATGGGAAGCCAGATAAATAATATATTATGTTCAACAGTGTGTGTGTGTGTGTGGGGGGGGGGTCTTGCTAGTGGAGTTTTCGAATTCATTCATTCTGAGCAATTGCCGAAAATGTTTACGGAGTGTCATTAGTCCTGCTCGTTCCTGTTTACCTCTGTCTCGGATAGCAGCTTAGCAGGTACCACTGTTTGCTGTGAACTCTAGCATAAGCTAACGTTACTTTGCATTCCATATGAACGGATTCACTCCTCACTTATCCCTGGTCATAGTTCGTTATGCCTTCAGTATAGAGAGAAATGACAGCCAGAGGACAGATGCCTTGAAGCTGTGAGTGGTCACATCTACAGGAAGACTGTAGATTGACATTCATCAGAAACAGGATGGATACAATTCCTATGCTCACCTTTTGTATGTATGAGTCGGAAGTACCAGGGGGTACAATTTTAAAAAGGGGGGGGTTAAATGCATGTAGTCCTCAGTTGCAGCATTTATTGTCTCTGCTGCAATAAAATCCATATTTTATGTGGTGTTAAATTAATGCAGCATGTTGGCAAGTCTAAATGGATGTCCTCAACAAGTAACTATTATAGCACTGTAAGTATGGGCCAAAGCAGTAGTCGGCAAGTGTTTCCATGCCACCACAATAAAAACCAAGTGCCTCTTTCCCATGTACAGGGGAGAGGCTGTAGGTATAATCAAAGACAAACATTTTAAACTGACCTATCATCTCTTGCTTTCAAAAAGAAAAAAGGAAAAAAGGAAAGCAGATCCATTTCCTACAATTGCGGTCCTTCATTCCAGTAAAAGCTTCCAAAGCGGCACATGCACTACTACTCTTTGGAGATGCTTCCTTTAAAAAAAATTTTTTTTATCTAATTTTTTTTCTCTTGAAAGATCTATTTTAAAAATAATCTGTCCCTGTGATGCTGACAACTGCTATACTTCAATGCATATGTTAGGAGACTCTCCCTTCTCACCATCCCCCCCCCCCCACCGTTCTTTTAAAACGTAGTTACAAGAGCTTCACTGTGGTGAATAACACTTGGCAAGAGGGTGCTCATTTTTTAGGTCTGGTATGGTGAGGATTTTTAATTAGTGGAACTTTCATGAAAACATTATGTCATTGACAAGAGCTGCATGTTCATTTTTAGTTACAGAGAGGAAGGGAAAGGAAGAGAGAGACTGTGTGCTAGAGAGATGGGCAAATGAGAAGTTGCATGGGTAATCTGCACCCTGGGCTGGTAAATGGGGCACATATGTATTCCGTGTGCAGAGCAAGAGGAAATACTGGTTTATTTGGCCAGAGAGGAGTGAATGGATTGAAAAAGTGAGCAGATGTGCACAGCCTGTGTATGTGGAGAGGAGCATCAATTGCAAAACATCCCAAGGGTAAAAAGGTAAAGCATTGCTTCCTTTTGCTGTTACTTTTATTTATTTATTTATTTTTTGACTATGTTTTTAAAGTCTGACTCACTGTCTGCTTGCCTTAAACCAGACACTTCTTTGATTTCAAATACTCACTGTTAACAAATTGACTTCAGTGGTGATTGCATATGCTTTCTCTGACTCCAAAGAATGGAATGACATACGTTGTGATGTTGGGGGGTTGGGGAGTGTGTGTGTGTGTGTGTGTGTGTGTGTGTGTGTGTGTGGTGGGGGGTGTGGGGGTAGGGAATTGAGAAAACCGAATGGAAACTGTGTGAACCAATCTACCTGTGCATAGATGAAATTAATGCTTAAATTACCAGGTGCTTGATTAATGCCCCAGGTGAGGCGCTTTGATCTTTATAAAAAAAAAAAAAATCACTGTTCACTAAGAAGCACTACACTGTGTGTGCGCACTTAGAATGCAGAGCTTTACTGTGAGAATTTTTTTTTTTTTAAACCTACACTGAGATATTCTTGGTGGAAAAAAAAAGAAAAGATTTTCTGTCTAGAAAGATATACAGCTCTGGCAATCTGGCACATTATTAAGGGAGTTCATGGAATATGAAAAACATATAAATAAATACATAGTTTCCCTAGCCAGAACTGTAATACGTTCTGGCAAACGTGCAAAGGTTAATTGTGAAAGATGTGAATCCCGACCGGACTAAAAGGTGAAGTTCTTGATTGTTACTTGCTTTCCCATATACACACAAAGAGAAGGCAAAGCATATAGATCTGGCAGACTTCTTGTCACATAGCTGTTTCCAGGCTCTCTTAACCTACTTTGCAGTAGGAGATCCGACACCATATCCTCCAGGAGTATGCCATTTTATACCACACGACTCCACTAGGCGGCAGCACAGGCACAGCGTTGGACTGAGCACGCTGATTCAGCAGCTGTGAAGCATGTTAAGCGTTCTTATGAGTCTTCAGAAGGCACAGGAGGCCATTGGTACAGATCAACGATATAAACTCAACTTCCCTTGTCTAGACCTCGGTCTTCCAGAGCAATACTTGTACCGTAGACATCACACTCTGCTGATGTCACATTACAAGTAGCTACAGAATAGTAGCAAGTACAAATAGAGAAACAGAAATACTTTTTTTCTTAAATTGGCAATTATAGGTGATTTATTTAAAGTATTTTATTTCTCAATTTCTATCTTACTTTCGCTAACTGCTTTGTGATTAATTTAAAATATTGTCAAAAATGTCATTTCTCATAAAGAGCAAATATGCGTTTGATTGTAACGAAGTGGACTGAAGTTCGAAAACAAGTCACAAGGACTACCTATCTGTTCTCACAGTGATGAAGTTGACAAATATTGTTTCAAGTACCACGTATAGTGACTATTGTGGAAAAACTGAAAAAGAGGAAAATTATTAAAAATACAAAATTGAAAGTTGACATAGAAAACTCTATATTGATTTACACAACAGTGAGTTCATTTAGACGAAAGCCTGGACTATATAGAACAGAAATATCTCTTTGTGTTTGTCTGGACAGCACTTGGGTCATGTTCACCGAATGTACTTCTAATATTTTATTGCTTTTAAAATTAATAAATTAAGCTCATTGTTTTTGATTTTCTGTCAACAAGCAGTGCCTGTTTCTATGATGGTGATTTCTGCTTAGGGGTCTCCCTGGTCCTCATTTGTGACTTGGTGATAGATTCCATTCACTCTTTACTTGACATTCTGCTCTGAGCCCTTGAGCCTTTCCAAATCAGTTGTTGTCTTTCCCCGAAGGGGTGGGTGCCCGAGGCAGAAGAGACACACTGCTTTTGCCAAGCCTCTCCTGACACCACTCAGTCCAACTAACCCTCACCCACACAGAGTAGAAAAATCAGGTCTGTCGCTTGAAAGTCACAGAATTCTGGAGAAGTTCCAATAGTGAGATGTTAGCATTAATCTGGCAGCTCTTAAATGTAATTTCTTAATACAACTTTGCCCAATTGTTTATGATCAGTGCAACTTCTCAGAGAAAGACAGGCTTCTGCGTAATTTTTGCTTTTTCTCTCGAAAGCCATTTATTCTCAGAGTCCTTCAGATATTTTGTGCTGTTCCTTTGTAGCTGAATGAGTGATGTATCAGCCTCTCTATTACAAAGTACATTTTGTTAAAGCCTTAACTCTTCGTGAAGCAGAATTTTCAAAAGAGAAAACAGTGCACTGAATCTGAGGGGACAGTCAAGCCCCAGCCTGCATCATTTCGGGGGGGGGGGGGCTATGTTCCTAAGAAATAATGCCTGCTTGTGGGAGGGTGAGATGCCTTCCTGTGGGAATCTTGCAGGTTAGAGATTCCTATGCTTGAGGAGTTTGTTAGTAACACTGAGGAATGCACTTTGCTATCATGTGATTTCAGTGCTCATCCGTTATTTACTTATTTATCTATTTATTTACTTGCTTGTTTATTTTAGAAAGCAGCCTCTCTAGGCTGCAGCTTTATACGTGAACATTAAAGGACATTTCAGGCTTCAGGAATGGATGCAGCAGTAGGCTGGAAGATGTAATACAGCCTTGTCTCTCAACAGAAAACCAAACCCAGCATTAGATGACACGTCTGAACACTTCAGAGCATTGCTGATCTTCATAGATTCAGCAGAACATTTCCCTCCTCTCCCTTCTTCTCTCCCCACCTGTCTGTTCTCCCTCCTTCCTCTCTCCTCCTCTTTCCTTTCTGATGAGTACTAATGTCCATTGGCATTTTATATTATACCCACTAGTGTTTCTTTACCTCTTGTGAGTTTCATGACTGGTAATCTCACTTCTACCACACCATATATTGGACTCTTTGCCTCACTGTGTACCCTGTATATGCAAGACATCCCTGTGGAGCAGTAAACTGAAAGCAATCCTTGTGACGTGGAGGTTTCGGAGGTTTTGAAACTGGCACCAGAGCAGTTTCTGGTGCTGAGAACTCAGCTTTCATTAACGGGGAGACCTCTGCAAATAATCAGAATGGAGGCTGCATAGTCATGAATTATGATTCTCAGCCCATCAGTTTATTGATTATGAGGCTGTGTTGATTTAGTGTGAGAGAGAATACTGAAGTGGTTTGACAGAGCTCTGATTTTAAAAATAAATCAAACATAAATTGCATGCTTCCAGAAAGCAGTATTCCATTAGACGTGTTGATTCTTTTCTGCTGTGAGAAACAAAATGCCAGTTGCTAACCTCAGAAAGGAAAGTGATGGGCAGGGAGGGATCTCTGCCCCCACATTGTCACAGAAAGAACTACCATTGCTCCTCAGAGCTCCTGATGAAAACATGGATAAGAAAATAGAGCAACAACCAGGTTAGGTAGAGTGGGTGACAAGCTAAAATAGTGAGCATGCTGAATTAAGTAAACATCTTAGCTTGAGCTCTTCTGGCAATTCTCTACAGGGTTAACACAGCCTGGGTAAACATCGAATATTTTGATATAGCTATCTGAATAAATCAAACTCAGTCACCATATCGTCTAAGGTCGTTTAAGTGCTGAACCTATTGTTTTTGTGGGAATTCCTAACCAAAGCTCTGTAAACATGATTGTTACAATTAATTAATTATTTACCTACCTGTCTAACTACTTAATTTCTGGCTTCTTGAGAAAGTTTCATGGACTTGATCTCCCTGTTGCTGGGATTACAGGTAGCTTTATGCTACCACAAGCAGCTACAACATAAGCTGGGAAGATGGCTCAATGGTTAGTAGTACTGCGTGTTCCTCTAGAAGACCCAGGCTCCATTCTCAGCAATGACATAGCATGATGGCTTGCATCTATCGGTAGTTCTGATTCCAGCAGTTCTAGGAGATCCAACATCTCTACCTTCCTCTGAAGGTACCAGGTGATCAGTTGATACATAGACACACATGCATGTAAGACATCCATACACACACAATAAAACTAAACATGGAAATGTTAAAAAAAAAAAAAGAAACAGATTCTCCTCCAGGTGCTCATTAAAAATGAAAATCAGGACATGCAAATTGTCACTTTTAACAGTGTGGGTTATTGGATTTTTTATAAGTCATAAATTATTCTAAAATTATTAACTCAACTTTCAAACTAAAATAATGCACTATGATATTCCAAGATAGTTGCCTTCTAAAGATAATTTTTAACATCCCTGCACATTGGAATAATTGAAACTCTGCCAAATTTTCGGGACTTAGTATTTCCGTGTAAATCTTCAACTTATCAGTTTCATTCATCAATTATTTTACTAAAATATTGTCTTCAATAAAAACTATTGCAATTTTGCTAGGTTTAACTTGATTGGTTTAAACTAATTCTTAATAAAATTAGTGACATGAACTTATAAGCTTTTAACAGTGGTATTTATTTGCTTAGCAATGATATAAAGGAAAGATGATGTTCACCAATTCAAAATATAAGGACACATTGTGTTTTTTGTTCTGTTTTGTTTTTTATTTTTTAAGACTTTCATGTACTTTTCTTTCTTTGTTTATTGGATTTATTTTCTTTATTTACATTTTGTTATTAGATATTTTTCATTTACATTTCAAATGCTATCCCCATTCCTAGTTTCCTCTCTGAATATCCCCTACCCTCTTCCCCCCTCCCCCTGTTCCCCAACCCACCCACTCCTGCTTCCTGGCCCTGGCTTTCTCCTATACTGGGGCATATACTCTTTGCAAGACCAAGGGCATTTCAAATGTCATCCCCTTTCCCAGTTTCCCCTCTGGAAATCCCCTATCCCATCCCCCTTGCCCTGCTCCCCAACTCACCCACTCTGCCTCCCTGTCCTGGCATTCCCCTACACTTGGGGCATTGAGCCTTCACAGGACCTCTCCTCCCATTGATGTCTGACAAGGCCATCCTCTGCTACTTACACAGCTGGAGCCATGGGTCCCTCCATACTCTTTGGTTGGTGATTTAGTCCCTGGGAGCTCGGGGGGGGGGGGGGGGGAGGGGTGTTTAGACACATTGTTTAACCATTAGTATTCTGTTAGGTGGAGCCTTTTCATCTTTATCTTTCACTCATTTCTGAAGTGTAAGCTGTAGTTTATTCCTCTCTTTTAGTTTTGAACCATATTAAGTTTTTAGTCTGAATGGTATTTAGAGTGGAAGCCACCACCTTGGAGATCTGATTTTTCAGCCTTTAGTTTTCTAAATGTAAAGGGGACTTTTGGATCAGTAGCCTTTAATGGAAAGGATTTACTATTTAGTTTTAGGCAAGCAGCCAAGGCTGGCACACAACTGAGTGTGGAACTGAGGACGACCTTCAGCTTTTAATCTTCCTATCTGCAACAGAAGGATTTTTCTTGACTTTATTTTATTTAGTTTTAATCTTACCTTTATTTTAGTTACTGTGTATTGGTGCACTCACAGGCATGTGAATGCCTGTGTTCAACACAGGGTATGGACGTATGTGGAGATCAGAGGACAACTTGCAAGAAGGGGGGGGGGGTTTGCCTCTCACCATGTAGGTTCTGGGAGAATGAACAAATGCTCTCTTTCCTGCCTATAGGTCTAGGCCACAATTCAGAAAGATTTCTTTCTTTTGGAAAAATAGTATATATTTTTTCTAATTCGTTTAGAATTTTATACAATGTACTGAAAACATAGAAATAGAATTAAACCACGTTCTCTCCTCTCTTTCTTCCCTCCACACCTCCCAGCCATCCTTCCTGCAACCCCTCCTATGCTCCCTCTTCTCAAGTTGATAGCATCTTTTTTCTGTGATTATTATTCGTTCGTACATACATACATACATACTCAAGATATGCTCTCTGTAGGTTTAAGTACAAGTATATGCAAAAGAGCTTGCTGAGTCCACTGTCGCTTGTGTATACATGGTTTCAGAGCTGACGACTCTGCATTGGAAAACCGGGAATCTCCCCTAAGAGAAGCTAATTCTCTCTAAGGTCACTATTGGCCTCTCTTCTGGGGTGAGAGCCTTTAAAGCTTCCCGCTTCGATTGTGATAACGTGTCCATTGTTCCTGTGTCATTGGTGGAGTCATTTCAGGAGAGACAGTTTCTCAGCCGAATTCCTGGGTTCTGGCGCTTGCAATTTTTCAGACCCCTTTTCCAGAGTTCCCTGAGACCCATGTAGATGTATCCTTTGCAGGGTGGAGCTTCCACGATCTGTTGATCTACTTATTGTATCCAGTCGTGGTTTGCTGTAAAGAGAGGTTTCCTTGATAATGGATGAAGGCATATAATGTATTTTAATATTTATCCTCCCCTTATTTTTTCCCACACTATCCCACCTTCCTTCCCACCCAGTTTCCTGTTTTCTGGTTTTTATTTAAAATTATTTTATTAGATATTTTCTTCATTTACATTTCACATGCTATCCCGAATGAGCACTATACCCTCCCCCCACCCTCTCCCCTGCCCACTAATTCCCACTTCTTGGCCCTGGCGTTCCCCTATATGGGGCATATAAAGTTGGAATCCCATTTATAATGCCCCAGAATGGGTTAGGGCCTACCAGATGGTGCACCCTTAAAGAAAACTGACTTTTCCTTCCAAGGAGCTATCAGTTGCCAGTAGGTCTTCAGGACTTGGGGGCCATTAAACCCCGAGCTACTGTGATTTTGTATGCCTTGAGCTTTCATAGATTTTCTGCATGTTGCTCAATCATTTTGAAATCATGTGTTATGGCCAGAAAACATTCTTTGGGGGGAATGGATTTTTTTTGTTGTTGTTGTTGTTTGGCTTGAGATTATGAAATGTTGTACAGTTCTTCTCACCTTCTTTCTTTAAAAAAAAATTAGATATTTTCTTTATTTACATTTCAGATCGTATCCCCTTTCCTAGTTTCCCCTCAGAAAACCCCCTCTCCCCTCCCTCCTTCCTCTTCTCACCAACACACCTACTCCCACTTCCTGGCCCTGGCATTCCGCTACACTGGGGCATAGAGCCTTCATAGGATCCAGGGTCTCTCCTCCCATTGATGACTGACTAGGCCATCCTCTGCTACATATGCAGCTGGAGCCATGGGTACCTCAACATGTACTCTTTGGTTGGTGGTTTAGTCCCAGAGAGCTCTGGGGGTACTGGTTGTTTCATGTTCTTCCTCCTATGGGGCTGCAAACCTCTTCAGTTCCTTGGGTACTTTCTCTGGCTCCTTCATTGGGGATCCTGTGCTCAGTCCAATGGATGGCTGTGAGCATCCACTTCTGTATTTGTCAGGCCCTGGTAGAATTTTTATTTCTTCACCTCAGCTATGTTTTTGTTTATGATCTGAAAGAAAAATTGCACATTGAATCTTAAGTTCAAGCTCTTTCCCTCTTTTGTTCTCTTTCTTTCTTTCTTTCTTTCTTTCTTTCTTTCTTTCTTTCTGTATTTTTCATTTTTGTTTCTGTCTTGTGTGTGTGTGTGTGTGTGTGTGTGTGTGTGTGTGTTGTGGTGGTTGTGCTTATTGTTGGGGGAGGTTGAATGTGGGGCAGGTCTCAATATGTAGCTGTCGATTTCTTGGAATTCACTATGTAGATAATTTAGGCTTTGAATTGTGTAGATATTTCTACCTCTCCTGTGCCTCCTGATTGTTGGTTGTAAAGGCACATACTCTAGACATTATTTATTACAACTATTGTGTGAAGAATCTTGAGTTTCTGTAAAAGTCTTACACTAAACACACCATTTTCACCTTTACTGACCTCAATATTTTTTCTGTATTGTCAGAAAACAAAAACAAAAACTTTAAAGAAAGAAAGAAAGAAAGAAAGAAAGAAAAAAGAAACAGAGAAAAGCCCATAATCCCTGAAAAACTTTTCTCTTCTGCCCACTGTGCACTGTAAAACATATGTTTTGATTTTTAACTAAAAGTAAATAGTACTAACTAATACTTTATCATTTCTAAACCATCACCAACTTGCCAATAGACACAAATATTTGGGAACAGCCATAACATGCACACATAAATCCACTTACAGCTAGTACTGAGAGCACATACGTATACCTGTATCACTCCTCCAAAGGCCAAAAAATGGTGCTCACGGATGCTAAAAAACATACATGCATACATACATATATATACTCATATCATTAATCACTTATCTGTACATGCATGTATCTTCATACCCTACGAGTCTCTCAACTTGACTCTCAATTATATAGATACTAAAGAAATGATTGAGCAATTAATTTCATTTAATCATTCACTCACCAAGCATGCTTCAGCTCCCTAATAAATGTCTGCTTTAATTGAGTAGTAGGATGCATATCAGGAAGAGAGAATGGGGTGTGGTTGATGATTGACATATGCTACAGAGGGATGTGAGAGGAGTTACCATATGACCTAGTATCCTATTGAGGTTTTGATAACTGGTAAACCATAGGTCAATTTACACTGCATGAGATGTGCCTCTAAGTTTCCCTTCACTAAACTGTTTCATTGTACTAAAAGCTGCATCGCCTGTTTTAAGATCGGAGTGAACTATCTGTTTAGTTCAAATCCCGTTTCTGTTTAGCCTCAGTTTCTTTTGATGGCAACTCAAGCCTGGACCGTGAATCTGTGCTTCTGCAGCAGCAGCTCCTTGGTGGCTGATCTGTGCTGCCCTTAGATGTACAGCAGCTGATTTTCACCTTGCAGATGTAGGGCATTCTGTGGAATAAAATGACAGCACAATGCTGAGACTAATGGTCCATACCAGAGAAGTGTATGGAAAATGAATGTACATCGGGGCAAACTACACTCCAAAGTGCCATCACTAAAAGTTGTTAATAGGAGTCTGCATACTCTCAAGTACCGAAGAGCTGCGTACTTACTCACTGTGAGAAAGGTCTCCCTCACAAAAACCAGGGAGGGTGATCTTAATAAGGACACTATGCAGCGAGGAAGCTGCACTTCAGAACCATTGAGAGTCTCTTTGTTAGAAAATGTA
The DNA here is from genome assembly GCF_900095145.1 of Mus pahari. Classification (NCBI taxonomy): domain Eukaryota; kingdom Metazoa; phylum Chordata; class Mammalia; order Rodentia; family Muridae; genus Mus; species Mus pahari. The sequence continues at coordinate 64,544,900 of NC_034600.1, forward strand.
ATGACCTCAACCTAAGTATTCATTCTTCCACTGACCTTTAATGGATGATACGAAGGAACATGGCACCAGTCTGTCTGAATTAAAATTGCCACTGTACCACTTATCATATGTTTAATATTTAATATCATTGGAAGCTCTTTCATCTGTTAAATGGGGTTAATAGGTGTACTTTTGTAATACGACAATGTTCATGATTAATAGAAACAATTACCATAAACCTATAAATGTAGCAAACTTATTCTAACACCCAATCTAGGTTCTAGTATTGACTTTAGTAATTATTGTTAAATATTATTTTTTTTTTTTTTTTTTTTTTGCTTTCTGAGACAGGGTTTCTCTGTGTAGCTCTGGCTGTCCTGGAACTCACTTTGTAGACCAGGCTGGCCTCGAACTCAGAAATCCGCCTGCCTCTGCCTTCCAAGTGCTGGGATTAAAGGCGTGTGCTACCACTGCCCAGCTGTTAAATATTATTCTTATTGGTACAATCACTTGCTATAAGTTCATGTAACCTATGTTTGTTTTGTTTATTATTAGCATTGAGGATGTTTTATTTTTACCTGAACAGATCATCTTCACGGATTTGAGTTTTCAAATTTAAAATTTAAAAACGATTTAACTGATGGCCTGCGATAATAATGTACTGGAATGAAACTGAGACAATCTTCCAGTTTGGATCCTAGTACTGGCGTTTCAGCCACAACAGCGTTCTCCATTCTAACAATTGTCTGTGCAATGGGAGATTGAAACACAGAATTTGCAAAGACATGGTCTGTTTCTATATTTTAATTTGAAATGTCTCATTCAACCTATCATCATACCTGGAGAGGGCTCTAGACTGAAGAGTTATAAATACATCCACTCCCCAATATTAGGAAAATGTCAGCCCATGAAGAGCTGAATTCAACATGGAAACTTAATGGCATTCTCCAGTGGCCATTGCAGGAAGCAGGGGAGTAGTGGATATGAATTTTGAAAAGGATGTGGAGAACTTGAAACAGGTCTAGAACAGGGGAAAGTATTAGAGAAAACGCCTCGAACAACCGTGAACAGGAGCCATTTTTATTCCAGAATACTGATTCCTTTTAACAGAGTCTCTCTCTCTCTCTCTCTCTCTCTCTCTCTCTCTCTTTCTCTGAGGTCAGAGTAATGAGAATTAGGAAGAGTGATGAACAGAGGCAGTGCATTAAAGAAATGATTCCATTAAAGTGGTGAAAACCTATAAATCTCAAGGATAACTTTGAAATCGGAATCATAACCTGAAAGGTCAGTCGGCTACTGATTTCCCAATCTAGGTTCATGAGATCATCAGTTGGAGAAGTGGGACCTGCTGCAAAATGTGAAAAATTGGACAGGTTTTATTTCGATAATCCATTCTGTTCATTCATTCAAGGTGATACAAAGATCAGCCCAATAATAATCCACTGTGTCTAGTTTTTGTTTTTGTTTTTTCCTTTTTTCTTTTCTTGAAGGATAAATTAAAACCCACCAATGGCTTTACTTGTGAAATTAGATTTTCAAAATAAGAACATCAGCCTCTGCTTTACAATTTTATTTAAATCTTAAGAGAAAGTCTGATCTTTAGTTTATAAACTCACACATGGGTTGAATATGGTGCCTCACACCTGTACCCACAGAGTGACTAAAAATAAATTCCACTCCAGCCCAGATAACACAATAAGGACCTGACTACCTTAGGCTATTAAATCCCTAGCTCAAAAAAAAAACAAAACAAAACAAAAACCCACAACTCAGAAAGCCACCTACAGCTCCAACAAAACTCACAGAATTAAAGGACAACCTTCCCTCTGCCAATTTGTAATAACGGGGAAAGCAACAAGAAACACTGCCAATGCATGTGACAGAGGTAATTTCCTGAGCACAGTAAAGTTGTCCTTTTTTTTTTTTTGTCACCATTCTACATTCACATGTGACATCTAATGCAGTGTTATTTATTTAACTAAAGGTTGACTCTTTTATCCTTGTCAATCCTGTGCCCATTCAGTAACATTTCCAACCGTACAGCTTCCCTGTTGGCTCACTGATTGAGTTTTCCAGCGTTCGAGTAAGGAGGCTAATCTGAAATACTGAATACATGCCATCGCTACTGTACTGGACCACCTAAGTGTACTTGATTAATAGGACTCTCAAGGCTAGAGAATTAGACATGCTCTCTTATTAGTTACAGAATTCTTTAATCATAACCAGCGACAACGTTCATTAGCTTGCATGTATTTTCCTTTCATTTAATTGGAAAGAAAAATGAGAAGAAAATCGGGGAATATTAGTGGGGAAATTGTAAAACGTCGAGAAAACAAATATAACTGGACTGTTGGGAAGTCTGAAAGAATTCTTAGCAAAAAATCCTTCAAAACTTGTAAAGGTGTGCAAGTATTTGATGTGTTGTCTGGAGTGTATTCAGCTTAGAAACGCACAAATTAAACATGAAAATGATCATAGGGCTGAGATGAGTTCACATTCTGAAGTCTTGACCCATTTATGAGGTAGACTGCAGCAAATACCTTTGGCAAATTTCCATTCATATCTTGAGTGACACATATTGGTGTTTGGGGCCACCTAGTGGCCATTCTGTGCTAATTAGAGCAAGGTCCTTGCTTAAGACTTTTTCAGGTTAACAATGATCTTCACAGTTTTGAAATCGGTCTGGATTCGTGTTAAGGGCTATAAATGGGGATTAGATATGGGTGATTCCAGAATATAACATTTTTGGATGCAGCAGAATTTTTAAATTAAAAGATAATTTAATTTTACAGCTAAAACTAAGCAGAAAACTTACCTTAAGTATTTAAAGTTTTTCAGGGCAAATATTCTTCTGGTTTGTAGGACATCAGAGCAGAGAAATGATTGTTGGCCATAGGAATTAGGAGTGCTGGAGCAGTGAATTCACTTTGTACCAGCTCACTCATTTCAGAGAGGAAATTTGGAATGTGTCACATTTTAGCAAATACTATACCAGCTTTTGTTTACTTGGAGCAATGTACATATATAGTAAATATCAATTTTCTTTTACTTCTGTTTTCATTGGATGTAATTCTCGGAAGTTCTCTTCCGTTTTTTATGAAACATGTTTAAAAAAAAAAAACTACAGCTAACCGCTGAGAACGGAACTTCTGTGCTATTTAAACTGGCAAGATTGACTACAAATTTGACTATGAACCTTTAATTAATTAATTAATTAATTAATTTTGGTTTTTCTAGACAGGGTTTCTCTATGTAGTCCTGGCTGTCCTGGAACTCACTTTGTAGACCAGGCTGGCCTCGAACTCAGAAATCTGTCTGCCTCTGCCTCCCAAGTGCTGGGATTAAAAGCATGTGCCACCACTGCCCGGCAATTATTTATTATCTGAATATTAAACCTCATCAAAATCCATTGTGTGGTCCACATCACACGGCAGTACATGTGTATCGAATCATACCTGTTTCTCCATGTGTTCGCAGATGGAGCGCCACCCAGAATTCTATCAGTCTCTATACATTTACATGATGTCTTAATTATGTTCATAATCATAAAGCTTCTATTTTAAGATTGGACACTGACTAACTTAGTCCAACTTACAGGGTGCGAGGGAACCATTGGGAATGGTCTCTCTCTCTGTGGTGTGGAGGTCATTTGTCTTCACCAACAGAACAGACCTCCATGGGAACCGCAGTGCCCATTTGAGAGTCTCGAAAAGGCTTATGCACATCATCTCCCTAGAATGTCTTAAAACCATACATTTTTCACTGCTGATAGAAAGGGGTTTTTTTGTTTTTTGTTTTTTGTTTTTTGTTTTTTGTTTTTTTCCCTCCCTCTGCTTCAGCTTTCCTGACAGCCTTGTGATATTACCAAGTGTCAGGATGTATGTCGTCTCATGCCCGGGCCAAATGACAGCCTGCAAACAGCGATTACTTCATTCCCGCTGAACCACGCACTTTCTATCAACAGAACTGCTTCTATTCTAAAGATATTACTATTGATTTGTTTTTATTGTTGAGAGTCTGCTAGGGTTTTTTGTGTAATGGTAGAGACATGGTATTATTTTAAATGAGTATATATTTACTTGAACTCCCAAAACAACACGGAAACAAACTTGTGTCTTCACAGTTCAGGAATGCTCTAATTCGAGGGCAAACAATTGATGACGCTCCATTGAATGTTGCTAATTCAGGTGATATCATTGGTTATTTTTTAAATGGATAGAAGATTGATAATATGATAATATGAAGATCAAAACCTCCTTGAGGGAGGAAAACAACAATAACAATAACAAAACAAAACTTCAAAATGCTAAATAAAATTTAATCCTCTAAATTTTTTTCCCTGAAAATTTAGAGTATAAATGTGTTAATAACTATCTTTATAGATAAGGAAATCTACCTGTTTCGCTGTCTCTGAGCGCATTCTCTGTCAACTACCATTTTCGGAGACCTGCAGCTACAGACACAAAGACTTTGAACTCCTTCCTCTCGCCAATATAATTATTTGCCATATCTATCTAATCTCATCTCTGTTAGCAGGAATGGTGCTTTCTTTTTTGTTTCCAGGTCCGTATGACAGAAAAAGTCCACAACTGTGTAAGAGCCTCAGGAAGGGACTCATCCTTCAGGGTTGTGCCAATATATATCCAAAAGGCTGTGTGGATGCTGCGTGGGCGTGGCTAGATCTACAGCGCCTCCCCTCTGCATCTCAAATTACCCCTTAGATCAGTTTACTATACCTGCTGTAAGGGCACATCCGCTCAGACCTGTACCATTGCCACAAAGGGGGAGCGTGGGAATCTTGGCAGAGGTGTCCACTTTAGGTAGACTTCAAATTTTATCATCTGCATCTTGGAATAATGAAACTGCCACACCCTAAGCATGCTGCGCGGATTATAAAAGCCTCTTCTAAAATCCCCTGAGAGGAGTTTTAGTGACTACACACATCTCCTGTATATTCCTGGCATTATTACTGCTTGCTTGAGCATTTCAAATTTTTCTTCTTCCTTTTGGGTCGTTATTGGCTCTCTTGCAATCAACACACCTCAGGATATAAGCAGATATACTTGTTTTCAGTTCCTAGAAAACTGACCTTTACCATTTTAACTATTTTAATCTACTTGCTTTTCTTATTGTAGTCACTTTATCCCAGATTTGTATTGTCAACAAGTTGCCTTCAAATGTTATGTCACGATGATCTTTGAGATCTATACATAAAGTGGCCTTGTGGCTCCCAAAGTGTCATGCCTGTTTATTTATAACTCCTTCCTGTTGTTAGTCATTGTCATCCTTGAGTCATTTATATGCACGTGTGTGTGTGTGTGTGTGTGTGTGTCGTCATCATTTTCCATGTTCTTTCAGAGTTTGGGTTACTCTGGCTGTTATCTGAAACCAATACTTAGCTCACTCTGTTCACCTATTAGCAAAGGTGTAATAATGAGATATATGTATCACATGGATAAAATGTATAACATCGTTTTCTATTTCATACTTAATCAACATTGAAAGTTTCAGGGATCATGAGAAGACCCAAAGACATATTTTTCTTATTGCTGCACCACTAACAGCTTCTCCTGTTCCTTTTATGATAAAAGCATGTTTTAATGTGATACATGTTTTCTGCATATCCCTGCAAGTCACCCTATAGACCAGGCTGGCCTTGAACTCAGAGATCTGCCTGCCTCTGCCTCCTGAGTGCTGGAGGTTAAGGTATGTGCCACCAGTAAGCTCACAGATTCTGGAATAATTTTAAAGGGCACTTGCAAAGCACATCTAAACCAGAAATTGCTTATTCTTTAAAGTCTCCATTGATGGAGACTTTACTCATTTATGTGATAATTTGAATTCACTTGTATTGAGTCTTTATATGCTCGTACTGTTCTAAGCACATATTCTGTATAGATCTTAGCATTGCATACTGAACAGTTAGTAAACTCTAAGAGGTATGTCTTTGAGAAAGTGTTCCTGGTGTATGACTAAAGTAACTAGAATGAGCCAGTTGTAACTTAGTTTGGGACCGCAGTATGATACTGAGAGTCTAAACATGTCAAGTTGGCCTTTGTGTCCCTAAGAATGTGAAGTGAAGAAATGGTGAAAAATCCCAAAGGGATTTTAGTTTGGAAGGACAAACCACAACTTCATAACAACTTCAACTTATTGTTGTTGTTGTTGTTGTTGTTGTTGTTGTTGTTGTTCTTCTTCTTCTTCTTCTTCTTCTTCTTCTTCTTCTTCTTCTTCTTCTTCTTCTTCTTCTTCT
>NC_034600.1:64551300-64588574 GCF_900095145.1 Mus pahari
CCTCCTGCTCCTTCTTCTTCCTTCTTTATCCTCATCCTCTCCTCTTCCTCCTCATTCCTCACCCTCTCTCTGAGACATTAATATAATTCCATCATTTCTCCCTTTTTGTTTTTCCTTCCAAACTCCCCCACATACCACTCCTTACTCTCTTTTACACACACAGAAACACACACACACACACACACACACACACACTTATGTGCATGTATATATGTGTGTGTGTGTGTGTGTGTGTGTATTCCTAAATTCAAACTGCTTAGCCTATATAAATCAGTAGTAGTAGTACATTTGTTTTCCAGACTGACCACTTGTTGTCCAATGGGCGTGCTCTCCCCTAATGAAGACTGGGTCTTGTAAGCTTTCTCAGTGTCCTATTGTTTATGAACCTCCATATTCTTTCAGGAAGAGGATGTGTCGATTCTGAGGAAATAGCTATACAACAAACAAGATTAACAAGATTAAAATAGTGTTACTGTTTTAAAAAACCTTAAAATAAGAATATGTTAAATGGAGCTGGCCTTAGAGGCCCATACTTGTGTTCAACCATGAATTGAAGACCATGTTAGGCAACATAATGAAACTCCTGTTAAAACAAAACAGAGGAAACCTGCTTATCAGTCGTGGCCTCAAAAGAGAACAGCAGTAACAACAGAACTCAACAGAAAGAATAAGGTAATAAAACTTGCATTCAGCTGAAAGCTAGTTTCCCTGTAGTCAGCTAAATGGAATGATAGGAAAGTTAAGCCAGAGGTCCATCTGCATACTGCTTTGTTCATTTTCTACCTTGCCTGTCTTTTCTCTTAGCGCTTCAGTACATATGCACTCCGATTTATCTCTCCATGTTCTCAATATCCTCTTTGAGATCCCGTTGCTCAACATTTGCTTCCACTCGAGCACCGTTCTCCCTGATGGTGGTAGGCTTTCCTTCTTTCTGTGCTTCCAAAAGGGGCTTTGGCTTTCCACGTGTATAAGATGCCTAAGGCCATATGCTAAGTTAGTGTGATGAGTGTGTCATATTGTTTGTTTAAATCCTACTTCCCTCTGGCTCATGTGTGTTATGGCAGAATTTCTTATTTATTTCAGTCTCTTATACTTCTTGATTTTTTTATGCTCCTGTTATCAGATTTATTTTAGTTCCTAGCAAAATGTGACTTAGCACTTAGGCATAAACTTTCCCTCTCCTTTTCTATTACCACTATGCTATAATAGTGCTCAAACTTACTTCATCATGAAGTGAGAACATAGACAATGTCAGCTCTTATTAGCAACTTTTGTTCTTTCTTAAGTTCTTCCTTTTGCATTTTAATCTTCCTAGTCTCCATTTCCCCACAACTCCCACCAGTTACCCTCACTAAAATCTGTGACCATTGTTTATCTATTTAGTGTGTCCCTATGGAGTTTAATCAGGGCAGTCTCTGTAACCATGCATTTAGAATTAGAATCACAGGATTGTCCAGCCCAGTAGGCTCAGGGGTGGGTGTACAACTGGCTACCATGGCCCCTTATTTCCAGAGTCTGTCAACTGGAAACAGATAAGGAGTATGTGATAGTTACCCTCTTCTTCCTCCGCAGCTGACAAACGTGTCTGGTTTCTGTAGATCAAGTGCAGGTGTGCATAGCTGCTGTGAGTCGAGGTTTCATGACCATCGACTCATGATTCAAAGACAGCATTTCACAGCCTGTCTTTTCATTTTGAACTCTCATAAGTCTTTATACCTCCCCTTTATCCATCTCAGTGTCCCAAGCCTAAAGGAGTCATATGAATAAATAACAACTTTTCAAATTTATCTTATAGAACAGGAATATGCTCTATAACTTGCGTGTTGGTTATAATTCATGCTATCATGGTTTCAATCATGTAGATGATATACAAATATTAAGTTTTTATTTTACAGAAAAGGTTCTAGCAAGTGATTAGAAGCTGATAGTGTAATATTGATAGCCATCAATTATCTCCTAGACACATTGCAGACTGGTCTTCGTGTTGTGTTTTTTTTTTTTTTTTCTTTTTCTTTTTCTTTTTTTCTCATTGCCATTTTCTACAAAATCCCTGATATTAGGAAACAGGCGAGCTGACACTTTATTCAGTGTTCACAAATCAAAGCTGTTACATGAGAGAACTGGGGTAAATCTGTGACTACATCCATGCTTCTCCATGCGTAATCTCTCTTCTATATCTGAAAGTTTGTCTTACAAAAAGGCGAATAGATGAAGTCAATTTTTTTTCCGTTTTATAAAATTTTCATTAACTGGAACCTGATGTGGATCACCTCTTTTTCAATGGTACATAATTAAGCTACATGGATGCATGAAAAGTGCAAGAAATGCACAAGCTTCAGCAGTTTTATTTTGCCAGGAGCTAGCATTTGGGTTCTTAAAATATACACACAATAAAGAATAAGAAAACAATCTAAGCAAAAGAAATATTATAAATCCACCAACTCAGAACATGCCTGTGTTGTCTCTGAGCATTGGGCTCTATTTCTTTTCAGAGCTCTCAAATGGGACGTTTAAAGACTATCTTTTTATTTTTCATAGACAAAAAATAGTCACGATCGTGACTTGAGAGTAGAAGAGTCAAAGAATGCATGTGTCTACAGTTTTGAGGACATAGGTCTTCTATTTTTCAGATTTTTGTGAACATCAAATAACCTTGTATAAAACAAACTTTGAAATGCTTTTCAGTCATAATGAAATCAAGGGACACTGAAAAAAAAAAAAACAATGATCCCAAATTCTGTGTTAATATTTGTAACAACAACAAAAACAACAACAACTCAAAAGACCTACATAGTGTCTTTATCAAGATGCACATGTGTAGATATATTCATGTGCAACCACTGCACTTTGTTTTAGAAAACTTAATAATTGTGGCAGGAAAAAATAGTACCAGTTGTTCCTCTTATGTTTTTATGTATAAAAGAATTTCAAATGTGATAAATCTCACTGTTAAAATCAATTTTTTATATTACCAATAGAAAGAAAATAAAATGTTTTAAAATACAGTTCTCTGTGCACCAGAATACACAATGCATATAATAAGGAAATAGACTTTGACCCATTTTTATTTTTGTAAATTTGGGTATTTATGTACATATCCCAGTCAGATAGATCTTACTTCTATAAAAATAGATTCAGTTGGTATTCCTGAGAATGCAGGTATTGAGTATTATGTATATTGAAGCATATTCTAATAATGGCCATTTGAATCTTGACTATAGAAAGTGAATTCATGCAATCTCTAGCTGTTGAATAACTTACCATATCAACTACTACTTTTTTATCTCTTATATCCTCTCTTCCTTCCTTCCTTCCTTCCTTCCTTCCTTCCTTCCTTCCTTCCTTCCTTCCTTTCTTTCTTTCTTTCTTTCTTTCTTTCTTTCTTTCTTTCTTTCTTTCTTTCATCATTTTATTTGGTTACATTCTAAGTTTTTTTCCCCCTTCCTGATCTCTCGTCCACAAACCGCCACCCTATCCCCCATCCCTTTGCCTCTAAGAGGTGCTCTGTCACTCACCCATTCCCAACACACCTCACTAGCATCCTCCTTCTCTGAACTATCAAGCGTCTACAGGACCAAGTGCCTCCCCTCACACTGATGCCAGATAAGACAGTCTTCTGCTACATATGTAGCAGGAGCTAACCTATGTATATTTTTTGATTGGTAGTTTAGACCCTGGGAACTTTAAGGGGTCCTGTTACTTAATATGGTTGTTCTTTCTATTGGGTTGCCATCCAGAGACAACCCCACCAAGTGGTCCAGTCCATCCACAGATACCAAACTCTGACACTATTGCTGATGCCAAGAAGTGCTTGCAGACAGGAGCCTTGTATGAATGTCCTACGAGAGGCTCTGTCAGCACCTGAGTAAGACAGATGCTGACACTTACAGCCAACCATTGAACTGAGCCTGGGGGCAGCAATGGGAGAGTTAGGGGAAAGGCCGAAGGAGCTGGGAGGGATTGCCTCTTTTTTTTTTCCCAAAAACTCGTTTTTTCGGTTGTTTGATATGAGTGCAATAATGTTCAAGTTTGGTCTCAGACTGTTACTGAAGAGAAAGTCGTATTATGTACTTTGACAAAGATGAAAGAGGTATTAATAGTATTCTGGACCAGTTCCCCCTAATAGTCTTGAATTGATATATTGTATGTTTTTTATCTAAACCTTTTATGAACCTATTATATTTTTAGCCCACTACTTCCATGAACACTCTATCGAATAAATAACATAGTGTGGCACTTCCCATTATTTGTCCTACATTTATCTCTCTTAAACTTCCCAAAGCACCCTTAGACCCTGTATAATTGAGTTTGTATGTAGCTTGGCTTTCACACTATCCACCTTCTGCATGATTTAATAGATGTCAGAGTTTCTAGATTGAAGATTCTAATCTCTATGTCTTCCTATACAAAGCCTCCTGACTTTAAGGGCAGATTGTCTTTCTGTGCATTTTGTGGATGTAGTCTATTTCTTTGAAGTAATAAGTTTCGCTGTTTGAGAGCATTGGGACACCTGGTTATAGGGCTTATTAAGAGAAAGGGGTATGCTCTCTGCACATAGGTCCTGATTCCATTGGTAAACTACCTCTCAAGGGACCTTTAACAAGCGCCTTAATACCTTTGGATTTTTGGATTGTACTCATAAAAGGGGTCATTTGGAACAACATTACTTCTCTACTGCATCCTAAAACAACATCAAAATTGAGATGGTACAATTGTTGTTTTTGAAACACAAGAAAGTACTTTAAGAGTAGTGAAAAAAGTGAGAAGTTTTTGAAATTATAATATGATCACATCCAACACCTTGTTCCCTGTCCTCCAACTTATGCCTCCCATGTAGCCTCTGTCTTTACTGTCTTTCAAATTTATGGCCTCATTAGTTGTTGTTATGTGTATATGTACAAATTACTCATATGTTTTTGGGGCTGGTCATTTGGTATTGAATAACCAGTTGGTGTGTTCTTCCCTGGGAGGACTATTTCTCCTTCTCTCTGCAATCCTCAGCTGTCTGTATGTTTTTTTGTTTTTTTTTTTAAAAAGATTGCTTTGTTGATTTTGTTTTTGGTATTGTTTTGTTTTGTTTTTGCATAGAGGGGAGCCTTGTGAGCTTTCCTCCATTTACATAACCATATCTGTTGGTTATGTCCTTGCCTATTCTCCTTTAGCCAGCCCTGCTAACGAGGCTTCACGAGTGGACCTTATGACCCAATCTCACGGGAAACACCCCCTTCTCTAGATTTACACTCTTTCGCTTATCCTCTTCCAATATGATCCATGAGCTTTAGGCGAATGAGTTCTTTTGGGACAGAATTTCTGTTTTGTATACTCTAGCTTGTTCTAGATCTCACAATGTGCTAAATCTCTTATTTTGTTATATGTAAGTACACTGTAGCTGTCTTCAGACACACCAGAAGAGGGCATCAGATCTCATTTCGGATGGTTGTGAGTCACCATGTGGTTGCTGGGATTTGAACTCAGGACCTTTGGAAGAGCAGTCAGTGCTCTTACACACTGAGCCATCTCACCAGCCCCTAAATCTCTTATTTTAATAATGCTACTTTATTGCAGATACATGTATTTTAAGACTTACAAAATTAAAGTTTAAATAAAAAATATTAGTGACCTAGAGTAATAGGAAAAAAGCAGTGCCCCTCCTCCCATGTACCATGCATGGAAACCTTTTGGCTCTACCCAGGCAATTGACAATCACTGTGTCCAGGTGTGCTGCATCTTAGCTCCTCTGTTAACCATCTCAAAAGGTCATTTTCTTTGTTCAGAGTGTATGTCATTCACTCATAAACTGATTTGCCAAATTTGTAGCAAAACCCAGTAGTTTTATAACATATGTAAATATTAGGCAGCAAGGGAAATCCAAATATAAAATAGACTACATTCTGATTGAAATTGTCATTCTATCGAGGAAAAAAAAAAGCCTTTAAATTACAAAAATACTTCCTGTGTCTGTGTCTGGTTCAAGTAACAAACTGAAGGTGAGCATATTACGATTTGCAGCTTGCTCCTTCCTAACCCACCACTGTCCTGATAGCAAGATTTCAGAACATCTTCTGAAACTTAAAAAAAAAAAAAAAAAAAAAGATGCATGTATTTATTCCAAGATTTGTCTGTCTTTTTCTTCAACTCTGTGTTATGCTTTGATATGGTACATATGCTGTAGAAATGTGTTTCTTACATTTTAAAAAAAAAAAGGGGGGGGGGAATCTTTAATTTCTCACGAGATGATGAGATGCAGCTCAGAAGATGCAAAACACCTTCCAGTGATGCGGATTTTATTTTCATCACAGAATACATTTGACAGTCACCTGTAGGGGGGAAAAAAAAACCCACAAACACGTCAAGAGAGAGCCGAGCAAGGGATCCCGTAAAACACATGCGGTTATTTAAAAATCACAGCTCAGCCTGCAGATACACTTAGAATTCAGTGTTGCTTTTCAACCAGCTTTGATCCTGGGCTTGTTCCTCTTCGGCAAGCGAAGAAATCCTCTGACCAGGGGATGATTTCAATTCATAAATGTTTTCACTGACATGGTACTTAAATGCTGTTGAAAACTGTTGTGAAAGCTGACAGTCGGCTTGGAGTTTTCTTCCTCTTCATTTTTCAACACCTGACTTTGTGTCATTTTCTAGTCACATACACCCGAGGTGACTGCAGCAGACTTCTCTAATGATTTACATGGTGCCTGGATCGGAAGCCCACACCAGAGGCAGGGATCCTTCGGCATTTGTTCCAGTTGACAGGTTTCAGCCTGTCTCTGCACCTTTCTCCTATTGTATATTGTTATTACCTCCGGACGTTGTCGCACGCCATATTTTATTTGCGGTCATCAGACACTTTCATGCTCAAGTGGTTGTTAGCTGTGTGCTCTCCAGCTGTTCAACACTGTTAAATAAAAACAGTTCCCTACCAGGAATGTGTCGGACGGAGTGCTTTCCTGTCTGCAGGGCTACTGGCTTGGAACTGGCTGCAGAATGCACAATGGAAACTGCCCCCACACAATAGCTGTGTCTCCTGTTCTCTTGCCTGTCCTTGAAACAGAAAGAAAAAAATGAAAAAGACAGTGCCAACTTTTGGCTCACGTGTAACATCTCTCCCCTTTCCCTTCACTTCCTGTAAAACACACAGCACTATTTTATACGACTTATCATTGTTAGATCATAGGCCATGATAACACTAATTTTATATATCAGTCACATATATAGTTTGTCACAGTCCCTTTTAGAAAACGAAAGGTTGCACTGGGTGACTCCTACTTTTCTTTCTTTCTTTTTTTTTTTTCTTTTTCTTTTTATGAAATTGCTGGATCCTAAGTGGGTCAACTACCATCACTCAATGGACATTCTAAAACTGATATTAGAGTTTTATTAGATATTTTATCAGATATTAGTTTTATTACATATATATTAGATAATAACTTTCTTAGATATTAGATATATTAATTTGGATTATTTTCCATGTTTCAGGTACTTACATTTTAATTTGTTTGCAGTTAAAATACATGAAGCAATTGTTTGTTTGTTTGTTTTTATGACCATTGAGTCCTACCCAGTACTACGATCACTCAATGGACATTCTGTCCTCAAACTTCAGGAAGATCAAGGGTAGAATTCGATATATTCTGAGTTGAAAAGATTTCTATTTACATATTTGAAGTAGATCATGATTGTCAGTGTCAAAATGAACAAGGCCAAATGCAATCCGTTCTCAAATCAGGAATAGAATGATGGCTTTGAAACACTCTGTAATTCTTGATGTATCAACATGGTATCTGAAACACAGGAAAAAGCCAGCAAGTTTCTCCTCAGAATCCTCCCACCTTTACAATTCTCACTATCCACATATGACTAAATACATTATTTTAAAATTATAATGATTTAATTTTGTTAAGTGTAAAAGTTAATCTATTGCCATGACATTCTCGTACCTGCAGACATCATTCTTCCCTCCTGTTTACCTTCTGTCTTACATGCTTTGNNCCCCCCCCCCCCTTACTCCTGCACTACTAAATCTTCGAAAAAAGAATAGAGGATACCAACTTCTGTTTTCATCACACTTCTTCAGTTTTATTTTCTCATTCTCTTCCTTCCACTGGACTCCTTGTTCACCCACAGTCAAGACCCACTGCTAGTCATGTGTGTGTGTTTGTGTGTGTGTGTGTATGTGTGTGTGTGTAAAACACTGTCGAGTTCACACCAGTGTGCCTGTACATGTGTGCTCACGCATGCATGCATGCTTGGTGTGCCCCTGAATTTAATTTGGTCCAAAGCAATGGTTGAGCTTCGTTGACTTTAGCAAGGCAGCTATTAGTAGAGTACTATATCATTGATGATTACTGATGTTCTCTGCCTCAACCACCATTCACTGTTTTAGCAAACTAGGAAGAGGTAGAGCCTTTTGAGTCTGTTGAATGGGAATGGGCCAGGATCTTCTGCAGGTAATCCTGAGTTTGTGAGTGTTGTACTCATGTCAGGTCGGGGGGGGGGGGCAGCACTTCACTTCTCACCTTGTGCCTATGTCTCATACGGTCTTTCTGTGCTTCTTCAGCAATGTCCTATAAGCCTTGGGAAGGGTGACACACACACACACACACACACACACACACACACACACACACACACTTTAGGGCCAGTCATGAGTTATGGTTCTGCATTAACCATTGATAATGGTAAGCAGAGCTTCTTTGGCCAAGGCTGAGAGTATATCTATGAGTATAGACATAAATATTTACAAATATTCTGCCACCATATCTATTAACTAAAGAAACATAAAGTTCAGCTCTTACCCTATGGCTTCCTCTACTCATAAAATACACAGGATATAAAGGTAGAAGTGGGAAAGTATACTGGAAATGTAGAGGATTAACTGAACATGGATGTAGGACAATGAGGATAGTAAGGGATTAGGGTTAGTTGAAACTTATTATTTGTAGTTAATTTAAAGAAAAGATGCTTTGAAGGGAGGTACACCATATGGGTAGGGAATGCTGCTACTGAAATGTTATTAAATAGAATGCCATTGCTATGTGTGGGATAAATTTTAAAAATTCAGTTTAATTTTTAAATGGTTTTAATTAAGATAGAATTACATAGCTTCCACTCCCTATACTCCCTCCAACCGCTCCAAACTACCCTCCTAGAACCCCTTCCATAGCCTCTTTACCTTTGATTATGTATCATTGAAACCATGGATAGCAATAAATTTTATTTTATATTTTAAGGTGTTTTAATTAAAATAGAATTGTAAAAAAATAAATAAATAAATAAATAAATAAAATAGAATTGTATCACTTCCCATTTCCTGTCATCGCTCCAGCCTCTCCTAGCTATTCTTTATAGGAACCCTTCCATCCCCTCTTTAATATATGTGTTACATACACACACAAACACTCACACACACACAGACACACAAACACCCCACACACACATTTATAAATGAATATGTATTAATACAACCTACTGAATCCATTTTTGTTGTTTCTGTATTTATGGTTTAGAGACTATTATAAGTCAACAAATATGGGGTCTCATCCCTCGGAGAAAATAATTCTCCATCTCCCAACATTCAATGGTGTCCTATAGTTCTTTGTCTAAAGGCAGGACCCTATAAAATTTACTTCAATGACATTGATTTGTCTATGGATATTGCTATTGTTCCAGTCTTCTTTATTCAGCTGTTTCTAGGAAAGACTGTTTCAGAGAAGATTTCCTGATATTCTGGCTATTTGGATCTTTTCATTACTCACTATTGCAACATTCCATGGGTCATAGATACAGAAATAACAACATAGCTTTATCTCTTGGGGCTGGTCTCCTCTGTATGTCTGTATCTGCATTGTATTCATCTGTAGTTTTCTTTGATGGTCTTCATTAGCTATAAAGAGGGGATTCTCTGATAAAGGGTTGTCTTAGTCAGGGTTTCTATTCCTGGACAAAACATCATGACCAAGAAGCAAGTTGGGGAGGAAAGGGTTTATTCAGCTTACACCTCCACATTGCTGTTTATNACCAAGGAAGTCAGGACTGGAACTCAAGCAGGTCAGNAAGCAGGAGCTGATGCAGAGGCCATGGAGGGATGTTACTTACTGGCTTGCTTCCCCTGGCTTGCTCAGCCTGCTCTCTTATAGAACCAAGACTACCAGCCCAGAGATGGCACCACCCTCAAGGGGACCTCCCCCCTTGCTCACTAATTGAGAAAATACCTTGCATCTGGATCTCATGGAGGTACTTCCCCAACTGAAGTTCCTTTCTCTGTGATAACTCCAGCCTTTGTCAAGTTGATATAAAACTAGCCAGACCAAGAATCAAGTTGGGGAGGAAGGCTGCTTGTGGACGTTGTACATCGTGGTGCGCACTAGGCTCCGCACCACGATGTACAACGTCCACAAGCAGTTCTCTGTGATAACTCCAGCCTTTGTCAAGTTGATATAAAACTAGCCAGTACAAGGGTAGTAGCTAAACTTAGCATCAGTGTAAGGGTAAGATTTAGATAGTAGTGAAGAATTGTATTGTAGAGTAGAATTTTCTTTTGCCCCCAGGTCCTTGACCATACTTCTGAGAAGCTGTCTAAATTTCCATTCCAAGGCATGATTTCCCTCCCCTCTGTTGAACTGGATGTTAAGTTTAGTTAGACACCCTTTAGATGACAACAACATATATATGAAGGCCACTTCTTGATACTTTGTGTACGTCTTGTCATGGCAGGCCATAGTCTGTAGGCCTATGGGCTTTATTTTTCAGTTGCTTCTCTCCCTTGACAACTTGCATAACATTTGTTGGGACCCTGCAAGTTAAACAACAGGAAAGTGGGATTTTCATGTCAGGTTCAGCTGGTTCATCAGTTCTCTTTCTCTAAGTATGTTGCTTCAGGAATGGGAACCCACCTCAACCACTGAGAGGCCACTAAAACCAGCACTGATTATCTCTATTGTTTTGGAAGTCACTTGACCTACCTTGTCCAACCGTTTGCAAGGATGTTTGGTTCTTGTTTTTTGTTAAATCTATAACTTTTGTGGGGAGCATTGTCTGCCAAGTGGCTTATCTTATTATAATAGACACAAACACACACACACACACACACACACACACACACACACATGCACATATATATTGTATTTGCCTTTAGGTAAATGTACATAAAATAATAGATTTCATCAGTCCTTATTAAGAAATCTTGAGGTTGGCTGCCCCTTGTCTTTCTTTCTCCTTCTGTATTGACCTCTCTGTTTCTACCCAGTTGGAGCTCGTCCATAGTATTTCATTTTCAACTTATCACCTGTATCCTGCTGTTCCTTCCAACCCACCTCCCCCACTACTAGTGCCTTTATTATGATTTCTGTAGTTATTCTGTGCTGTGATTCACATGTGAGGATTTTCAAGTAGGGACAACAGATGTGGAAGAAAAATATGCTATTTTTTTCTGGGGTTGGTGCACTTAATATTATACGTACTAAGTCCATTCCTTTACCTACAAGTTTCATCATTTTGATTTTTCTTTACACAGGAGTGGTATTCTATGGTGTTTGGATTCTGGAGTTTCATTATCTATTCATCTGGTAAAAGACATTGAGGTTGTTCCATTTCCTGGCTATTGTGACTAGGGAGGCTCTAAGCAAGTATCAGCAGAGGAGAGTACTGAGTCTATCGGCCACATGCTAGGAAGTATCATACAGTGGATTTATTTTTAGATGTTTGATGATTCTCTGACTAATTTCCCCAGTGGATGTACCAATTTGCATTCAAGAATGTGGTCCCTTATGAAGTGATGGGTAGACAGGGCGAATGATACCCATAACAACACAGGCTCTTGTCATTACTCTTGATTACTCTCCAGAATGAATTGTTAAGATAGTATTGCTGAAGATTTTAAATGTAATTTTTATTCACAGAATGTAAATTGCTGTCTCAGAGGCTTACTGCTGAGTAAACTCACCCTCTCTAGCTCTTTCTGAACTCTGACTGGCTGGTTCCACTCAGTTGTTCAGGCCCAAACTTCTCTCCAAACTGACTGCTTCCAACTGGCATCCTTTGGCTTCTGACTGAATTGTTTTGTTTGGCTTCAGACTAATTCTGGTAATCTGTTGTAACCTTCTAGTTCCTTCTCATTCTCTAGCTCATCTGTTTTTACCTGCAAACTGACTCTGTACATCTGTCCTTGTAAAACTGCCTTACCTCACCTCTCTATCTTTGCAGTGTTCTCTTAAGTTGTCCTTAGTCTGTTCACTTGAGTGTTGGTTGTGTCCTATTGCTGACTCATTCTGTCAAGGAATCCTAATATCTATCATTATGTCTGCCCCTCAATGAGACATCACTTTCAAACACAGTTGCTTCCTTCTATATACTAACTTTACCTTCATTGTTTGGGATTAAATGTATATAAGTAAGAGAATGTCTGTATTTCACACAGAGGGATTAAAGATGTGCCAGTAAAGTCAAGAAGATCTTTGGATGTGATCCTTTTCCAGAGTGGCCATGTTGCTAGATTAAAACTTATCCAGAGAAGAGATTGCACATCTTGGGTGCAAAAACAGAGGAATCAAGGTAGATGTGAGTTATAGCTTCCTTCCTCCTGGACAGATTTTTTTTTTTTTTTTAAAAATCACAGTTCCAAGTGATATGAGCTTGATTTATATTTACCCAATATAAGAAGTTTAGCAATATTTTCTACATATCTACTAACCACTAGCATTTTTGTTAAGTGCATGTTGAAAACATTTATCTGTTTATTCATTTGCTTGCCTTCTCGTTTGTTAAAAGTGTATCCTGTGTAAACTTTTCCACATCTTTTCCACGTAAAAACTCACAATCAATCATCATATCAAGCTAACATACTTTGAAAATCGAACTGTAACTACTGAGTTTGAGTTTGAGCTGGTAATTTCTATAGTCTTCATCCTGAAGTATCCAAATAGGCCTTTTTGTTTCTGTAATTGCTTCAATTCAGTCTCAACCCACATTCATGAAATAGTGTTAATCTCTGTGCAGACATCTTTCTTGGTATAAAAGCCAGGAGCCTGAACTGTGGGCGTCTGCATTACATCTCTCACCTCAGCTCCATCTGTTCTCACTGGTCTCAGTCATCCATGCTGGCTTTAGCTGACTACATCCAATTGTATCCTGCTTTGATTATGGTTAGGCCTGTCACATTTCCCTGTGTCTGATACATGTAAACATTTATACCTCTGTGTACATGTACACTCGAAGCATAACATTCTTACACTATTCTCCCTCCAGTATTTAAACAAATTAATGCTTTCCTTAAGACTTTTATTGATTTTTCTCTTCAGAATCAAAATTTATCAGCATGCCCTATGACATTTTCTAAATACATATTTAGTACATCTTATCGCCTGGCTGTCCCCTCTGTGGTTGATATCCTTCCAGGAAACTTAAGTACCGAATGGGACAGTTGTTCTGGTTTGATTGTTTCTGCTGTGTTATTTATTTACTAGGCTCATTATAAACAAAATCTATTACATAATTATTAAAATTTGATGCTGGCCAAGAAGGTCGTCTGTTTTACTCACCTCTTGCAATCTTAAAAGACCTCAATAGGTATGTATTTATTAAATGCATCCTTTGCATTTAACCTCCTTTGAGTTTCTAGATGCCACCTGATTGCAGAACCTACAGAGATATCAGATTTCTCCTTTTAAAACCGTTTCCTCTCCTGATGCTCATGACACATCATTGTGGTGAGTGAGTGTGATGGTAAGAACATGGATAGATTCTGCAAAGGCCCACATGACTGGCAGGTCTCACTGTCCTTGAGACAGCTAATAGAAGCCCTTGAATTAAACTGAATAAGACATACTGATATTTCCTGCGCACTGGTAGATAGATCCTCATTTCAATCTGACAATATTAAGTCAAATGTCAATATATCTAAGTGTTTTGTATATTATGCTGGCGGCGAGTCCTTGATAATAAGATGGAACTCAAAAGAGTTTTCCATAAACCTTCAAAAGTTGAAACAAACTGTCCAGAGGCAGTCACTCATCAGGATTGATTGCTGCTCTGAAGGATTTGTATAGTTTGTCTTTGACTCTTCTGTCAACATTTTTTATGGCCAGTATGAATACTGACTATTGCAGGCATCACTTACAAACTTTGGCAATGAGAAAATTGGAAAAAAAAAAAAAAACTCTTTCAGTGTCTCATAACTGGTAATAAATATGTAACTGACATCTTCAGATGTGATTGCTCAGGACCATACTAAACAATGCATAAATGTCAGAAAATGCAGGTATACCACATGCATGCCTTGTCCTTCCTGTGTGTCAAGAGCAGTGATTGTACTTATAAGATTTACATCAAATGCAGCACTAATGCACACCTTAATTGTTCTCAAATTTCTTTTGTTCAAGTTCTAGATTTGAAAGGAAAAGTACAAAATCTTTTTTTTCATAATACTATTTAGAAATAATTCATGATTGTTCATTCAAAATAAAAAACTTTGCGTTAATTATTTAATGTTGTATATTTATTTATTATGGCAGTAGGAATTGTCTCTAGGATTTGCATATACTAGACAAGACTCTGCTGTTAAGCTACATGACCAGCCATCTCTTTAGTTTTTGCATTTAGACAGAATTTTATAAAGTTGTCCAGTTTGACCTTGAACTCATTCTGTAGGCTTGGTAGTTTTTAATTCAGTTTTAGTACTCTGGTCTCCTGAGTTTCCAGCATAGACGTTTATAGAAAAAAATAAATATTCATATGATTACATTCTGTCTCTGGCTATCCAAAATTAATTTCATTCTTCCATGCATAAATTAATCCTCTCTAATAGCTGCCCCAATACTAACTTACTCCTGAATTAACTTCAAAATGTAAGTGCAAATCATCATCTAACGAATGCCTCCTCATCTGTAGAGACTCGAGCTGTACTTCTGCGAACCAGTCCATCAGCTATTTACTTGTGCAAACTGAACACATTGTATATTTCTGAAGAATAAACATGGCCCATATTTGACACCTTGTGGAAGAAAGAGGAGCAAAAGAAGGAGTAACAGTTCTGGAGAAGGAAGCAAACTCTTCAATAGACTGTTTATATTTTCATGCTATATCCTCGAAGATCACTAGCCCGTCTTCTAGATATGACGGGATGGGGTGTTGGCTTACCCTCATGGATTTGAGCAACCCTGTGGTAGGATATTATTCTGTAGGATTACCTCTGTCAGGTTGAGTCAAGTTTAATCACCTTTGGCTCTTTAAGGCTATAATTACACTGCAGCTATTATAGGGATTTAAGGTGGCCTGACACCCATTACTTCTGCGTTAGAATATTTTCATTCTTACACTATATAACTGAATCTTAAAACTCATTCAAATCCTATGTTTTATGCTATTGCATTTAACTGTTTTCACATATTGTTTAAAACCACCAAGGCAAACACTAGAACAATTTTTTTAAAAGTGACACTTATAAGCAATAAACATTGTAGCAAAGGACTTTGGAGTCTGTGACTAACTCACAATTTGATAATCAAAAAGCATTTTGTCAACTATGAACTAACAAGATAAAAATTACTACTGACAAAACATAATATCTCTTGGTGCATTTTAGTGTGTCAGTTCCATAATAAAATAATCTGCACAAGAGAAAATGAGGCCAAATTAAAGATAGGAAAATGTTCATGTGTATATTGAATATCATAATCATGAATAAACAGTTGTTTAGACAGCTCAAGCATATTTAGGTAATTATAAAATAAGACTTTTTCATTCTCTGTGCTTCTATAAAGAGGCCAGAGCTAGTCAATAGAACACTTATTGATTCTGGAATATTATTAATAAGTTGAATGAAACTAGTAATTATTTGAAATAAATATATATGTATATGTAGTTATTTAATTATATATAATGACTGTATTATAGTGTTATATAATAATGAACTATTTAATAAAGTTGTTTTATTATATTCAATTACAATTAAGTATGTTAGATTTAAATTTATACAATCAATACAAGTTTAGAAGTATAACAATCTCTGAATTATAACAAAGACCTTTCTGGTTTTTTTCCTGTAAGCTTGATATAAAACTAGTATATAAAATTTCAGAGAGAAATTTACATCATTAAGCAAATACCCTGTTACTTGGAAACATTTTTAAAAGGTAGTAATGAAATGCATAATAGGCACGTATATGTTGCTTACTGTTCAAGACCAGCTGTCTTGGAAGCATATTTCAACATGTCTGCCTTTGGTTACACTAATTATGTTTCTAGAGACTTGAAAAATATGCCTTTATAGCCATCCTACGTTATTTAAATGTAATTTTATCCATAATTGTATCCATGCGATGTACTCTAGTGAATACAGGGATGAAAGAGGCTCTGTTCTGTTACCAAAGGGTGGCTTAATCCTTGTGAGTCAAGGAATACTATCTGCAATGTGACCCTTGCACACTGCAGAGTAAAATCTCATTGTATCTTTTGCTGTATATAAAATGGAGCTGGTGGGCAATTGTCTGGGCAGTTCTTGTAATCTTGAAAGACATGGTTCTAAACCACCAACTTCTCTACAAAATGTCTAACTGAGTTTGTTGGCATAATTGGTTATGGCCTAATAAATCCTCCAATACATCTTATGCAGTATTCCTAAATTCTCTGTGACCTGAGTCATTCATTCAGTACACATATACCTTTCCTTCTTCCCTCCACCACTCCCTCATTCTTTTCCTTTTCATAGTATCTCATTTAGTCCACACAGCCAGAAAGCCTCGTTATAGCTGAGAATAACCTTGTCCTTCTTAACCTTGTGTCTCTACTACTTGAGATTTGGATGATAGACCTACGCCACCACACACAGGTTTATGAGGTATTAGGGATGGAATCAACACTTCAGGTCTTCAAGGCAAGCACTCTTCCAACAGTCAAGCTTGAAATGTGTATTCTTTTAATATATGTGTATGTACATATACTTTCTTAACTGGACTGGACAACAGAACATTGGCTCTCACATGCAAAGCAAATATGTATTGGTCTACATTGTATGTACTTTATAAAAATGTCTGTTTCTATTCTAACCCCATTCCAGTGTCTTATTTATCTTCTTATGTACTTCCACACTTACTACTTACCTGAGAAGAATTATAAGCTTAATAAGTAATTATAGATCACGGCCTCATCGCACTGAACATTATAATTTTCATCTGTAATATGCAGAAGTTCAGTAGCATACCGTTCAGGGCTGTTCTCTCATCTCCTGTCAGCATCTCTGACTACTTCCTTCCACAAACAAAGAAATTAAGACTAAAGGCAGTAAACTGCAAGTGAACATAATTTAGAAGGGTATTGTCTTTGTCTTTTAACTCCCAAATCATTTACTAGAATAGTTTAATATGTTAAAACATAGTCTTTTTTGGAAATAAAATCAGGTTGGTTTTATCATGCTTATAAGACTATGGACAGTTTCATGATAAAATTATGTAATATAGAATGTATATTGATATATAAAGAAAAACTTCCTTCATACTGAAATATTTTCTGACTTTCAATTTGAACATTCTATCATAATTACCTTAGATGCCTTTTATCTTGGATCGTAATTACTATGGAGACAAAGTGAATCACAAGCAGTGACATGGAATTATTAAATGATCACATTGGTAGGTTGAAAATATCTCGAAACAACATCCTGGGACTTAATCTTTCTACTGGTGTTTCTAATGACCAAGATCAGAACTGCAATGTTAGATTCAGTGATAAATTCAAAGACAAGCACACCACTCACTGAGAGGTCCATCCAACATATTCAAAGATTTCTAATAAAATATTCAATTATGTTGAGAAAATGTCACAGACAAGACACACACCATTCTATACTTGGGGCACATCAGCAAGTTGAAATTATTTGCAGCTGCATATCAGTTGCTTGGCCAAAGAAGTTAAATAGTTTTTCCTGGGGATTTTAGTAACCTAGTTAGTGAAGCTGGATAAAATAATAGTAAAATTTATTGTCTCTGTTAAATAGAAGGCCAAATGTTCCTTGTTGTTGCCTGATGCCCCAAATCAGGTTTTCTTCTCCCCAGTTTACAATTCTGTCTTTTACAGTTGTAATATTCATCACTGTTGTAAAAACAGCCAATGGAAGTTTAGGTTAGGTCCTTACATGTGGATGACTAACAACTCTGGGAGAGAGACTACAGCCTAGGTGTTACTGAGTACTGAGGGAAATGCCAGTCTGAACCAATAAGGTAGAAGGGGAATGAGATTACTGGGTGCAAAGGTAGATGTAGTGCAGCGCTCTTTTCCATCCAACAAACTGGTAAGGTAAGAGTCTAGTATAAAAATGTAACTATGAAATCATCCCGGAAGGATGAAATAGAGAGCAATATATGAAGGAACACATCCTGGTTAGCAAATAGGGCTGCTCCTCCAGTTCCCGGATTCATTCATCCCACTAATATACTTAACACTTCTAAATTACTATCGGAAAAATTGCCATTTCACTACCTTGATAATGATCATGACTGACATAAAACCACATAGAATTCTATCATAATGTAAATTTCCCCCCACGATAGGAAATAAGTCATGATTTCTTGTCCTTGTGTTGGTTAGTTTTGTTTGTTTGTTGTTTGTTTTCTGTCAACTTGAACAAGGGAAAGGAATGTGGTTGAAAAGTAAACCTCAATGGAGGAAATGACTCTATCCGATTAGCCTGTTCTCAAGTCTGGGGGTGGGCAATTTCCTTGACAAGTGATGGATGCTGGTGTGTCTGGCTCATTGTGAGCAGTACCAGCCCTGGGCAAATAGACCTAGGTAGTAGAAAAAAGCAGGCTGAGCCAAGAACCCATGGATGGAAGCTGCACTTTAATATATTTGCATTAGTTCCTGCCTCCAGGTTCCTTTCCTGTCTTCCATCCATGATTGACTATGAGCTGTAAGCTGAAGTAAGCCTTTTCCTCCCCAAATTGCTTTTGGTCAGTGTATTATCACAGCAAATAGAAAACAAGTTAACACGATCTATATGTAATTTTGTTATCTTGAATCTGTTTTTTAAAATGCATTTTTTAAAAGTATCCAATTATTTCTTTATGTCTAGTTTAAACACCATAATGTCATTCTGTTGCAATGTTCAGTTGTTTTTTTTTTTTTTTTAAGTATATTTGCCCAAGGATTAGGGTCATTCTTTAGGCATCCTCAGACATTCTCAGTCATTGTTTTGTGAACTCCAGTTCTTGAACTGATTCAGGACTGAAAACTGGCTAATGAGTGCTATACTTCTTGGTGACAAGCACCGATTTTTCAACAGCGCCATTCCTGTAGGGCACAGAATGCTGTAGGACCTGCTGCACAGGCAATATGAGCAGTTAGTCAATGGGAAATATGCCCTTGCATCACCACTACTGATTAAAGAAATTATATCTTGCTCATTATGGCTCATTGCCATTGTTTCTTCTCAGCATTATGGGATGCCACCATTCCCAGGGTATCAGACAGCCTATTTCAGCTACAGCATCTCCCAGCTAAGGAAGAACAGCTCCTGTAGAACCATTCAAATGTTTAGATGAAACACCATCTGTATAGTCCTCAAAGCCTGAAATCTTATTGCACTATCTCTTTAAGTGTTTATAATGTTTTTTAACTAATCATGGTAAAATATCTCTACTATCCTTACTCATTTAAGTAATAGCATCTTTCTTTAGGTAACGCACAAAAGCCTCCCTGACATATCAGCTAACTAAGCCGTAGAGGAAGCCTTCCACTCCTGTATTCAGGCTTGCATAGTAATTACAGATTCTGGGGAGGACATCTGCAAGAATAGCTATATTGAAAGGCTGTGTTCTGGAACCCTTGTTTAGCACATCCCACTATTGCTAATCTCCATGGTTTCTAGATCTCTACTGCGATAAACCTTAAAACTGTAGCAATGTTTTCATGCTTCGTGTCTTCTAAAGTTTGAGTTTGCAGTTGTCTCCTTAGGGCATGTTGAGATTCATTTCTAATTTAGATCTACAGATAATTAGAAATGATGGGGATTTTTTTTTTTTTTAATTTCCTTGTAAGGTAAATCTGACAGAGAAGTTGTTAATGGGTTTCAAGTAAGAGGGGTGGGGGAAACGTACAGGAAGATTGGTATTCTCTGCTGGCAGTGAAGTATCAGACATCTTTGAGATTAGTGAAAGCTGAACCATCTGGATAATAACACATTCCCGATCAAATTCCTCAGGTGTACTTAAATTACCAGGACTCTATGGGTTTTTTTTGGGGGGGGTTGTTTTTTTTTCAATCATTGTGGTGGGGTTGTGTATGAAAACGACTTGGGCATTTTGTAGTCAGCAGGGATGGATGTACTTAGAAGCTTCATTCTTTCCTTTCCATCTACAGTTCCAAATGATACAAGATTATTTAACCCAACATATAAAATGCTCACAGTTTCTTCTAGGCTCTACTCAAGGTTTTTAGGCCTTTGTTTGCAGTATTCATTTTAATTCTTTTCAATGAGATCATAATATAATTATGGAACTGTCCCTTCCCTTCGATCCCTCTATGCCCCTCCACTTTCCTCAATGGCTTTCTTTGTCATTTGTTTATTGTTTTGAAACAGCCACCTGGTCCTCACAGCCTTGTGTTCAGTGAGCATTGTTTGCTCAGTTACTACAGGGATGGCAACCCTATCTCTTCACTTCATGTCCTGTTTTTCTACTGGAGGTGGGCTCTACAAGTTCCCTATCCACACTGTAGTGCATTTCATCTAAGGTTCCCCCACCTCCTTTGAGCCCTAGGAGTCTCTCACCTCCCAGTCTCTTCACCTAGTGAAAAGGACCATGCAAACAAAGATTCTCATAACCCCATTAGCTAGTTTTCTGTTTAGGGAGGAATGATCTCATTTTTACCCTTCCACTAAAATTTCAGGGAGAAAGGAAAAACAAAATGTCTTCCAGCACTGGTAACAAACCAAGATTTCTTTTATTTTTGGTGAAATTACTGATAGCAGCAGCATCTTCTGTCAAGTTATATACAATATATTTGGAATTACATATGTCTGAAGGGAGGAACACACTCTTTGATACATGGGCACTGCGATTTAAACCTCAGTACTCTAGATTAAATTCTGGTGTCTATGAATGAGCAGGAAGAACAGCTAACCACCAAGCCTTCTTTCTCTCCAGCTCCTAATTTAGAATTTTAATAGGTCAAGTTTGTGTGGCCATATTTATGTGTGGATTTCATAACTCAAACAATGTTACAGAATCTATTGTCTGGAACTATTCATTTGGCATTAGAAATAGAAATTACCTAGTTAGCATTTGAAATATAGTAGAAATACCTATATTCAATATATGGTAGAATAAATTGATATAACATTTTAATTTTGGTTTAATACTACCTATATTTTCATTATGGTTCCCTATTATTTTCTTAAAATTTCAAGTAACTTTCTTCCTTAGAAGTATTAAGTCTTTTGTCAAATATATTACATGGTAACTTTTTCAATGCATATTTTAAAATGTACAGTTTTCTTGTGCTTATGTAACGTGTCCGAAAATTTTTGAGAACTATTAAAATCATCATAATTCTGTTGTAAGCATTATATTTTAAATTTCCAAGGTTTTTATTCCTTTTATTATTATTATTATAAATCTCTTTTTCTCTTTACAGTCCACTCGTTATGCCCCTCCCAGTACTCCCTCTGACTGTTCCTCATCCTATACCCCACAAACACCATCTTCAAGAGGATGTCTCCACCCACTCCCAACCCCACCTCCACCCCCACCCCACCAGACCTCTCCATTTCCTGGAGCCTTAAGGGTTAGGTGCTTCTTCTCTCACTGAGACCAGACCGGGCAGTCCATTGCTTTATATCAGCTGGTGTATGCTGCCTGGTTAGTGGCTCAGTGTCTGAGAGATCCCTGGGATCCAGGTTAGTTGAGACAGCTGGTCCTCCTACAGGGTGGCCCTCCTCCTCAGCTTCTTTCAGCTTTCCCCTAATTCAACCACAGGTCCTGTCCATTGGTGGGGGTAAGTATTTTGCATCTGACTCTTTCTGCTGCTTGTTGGGCCTCTTGGAGGACAGCTATGGTAGGCTTCTGTATGTAAGCACATGACAGCATCAGTAATACCTTTAGGTCTTGATTCCCTTGAACTGGATCCCAATTTGGGCCTATCACTGGACCTCCTTTCTCTCAGTTTCTTCTCCATTTTTGTTGCTGCAGTTCCTTCAGACAGTAGCAATTCTTGGTCAGTCTTTGACTGTGGGATGGCAACCCTATCTCTTCACTTCATGTCCTGTTTTTCTACTGGAGGTGGGCTCTACAAGTTCCCTATCCACACTGTAGTGCATTTCATCTAAGGTTCCCCCACCTCCTTTGAGCCCTAGGAGTCTCTCACCTCCCAGTCTCTTCACCTAGTGAAAAGGACCATGCAAACAAAGATTCTTGATTTTTTAAAGCTGCCAGAAATGTCATTTTATTATTGCTATTCTTAGAAAAACCTATGTGAAAAAGTTGCAACTGATGGGAAGTGTGTCTAATAAAATCTGTAGCATATTTGTACATTTTGGAAATAACTGCTCCTCTGGAAAGCATGTCTTCCAGTTCCTCTGAACTGAGCAATTTTTTTTTTTTTTTATCTACTTCCTCGGCCTATCTCTAACATAGATATTTCTGGTATATTCTGGAGGGTCCCCCCCACTTCCTACCTCCTGAGGTTGCCTGTTTACATTCTTTCTGCTGGCCCTCAGGGCTTCAGTCCTGTTTCCCCCAGCAATACCTGATCATATTCCCCTTTTCCCACCCCTGTCCTCTCTCCCACCCAGGTCCCTCCCCAGAGGCAACTTCTTACTC
This sequence comes from Mus pahari, assembly GCF_900095145.1. Taxonomy (NCBI): domain Eukaryota; kingdom Metazoa; phylum Chordata; class Mammalia; order Rodentia; family Muridae; genus Mus; species Mus pahari. The sequence goes on from NC_034600.1 coordinate 64,574,106, forward strand.
TTTATACTCAGGTGAATCCTTTAAGTTCTGAAGTATTTTTCCCAAATCACCACAGTTATGTTTTTGTCCTGTTGTCAAATAACCTATGTTTGGAAATAAGTCATGGAAAATTTTTATTTGAGCAACTCCTTTGATTTGCATATGTATAATAAATATAAGAGCGTGTTGGTGAGAGGGTGGTAAGGGCACACGCTGCTTGTTCAGAGAATCTGAATTCAATTCCAAGCCCTCGTGCCAGAAGGTTGACAACTGCCTACCCCTTCAGCTCCATGTCTTGTTGCTCTTATGTGCAGCACACATCTAGCAAACACACACACACACACACACACACACACACACACACACACACACACACACACACAGAGAGAGAGAGGGGGGGGTCAAAGTTAGTCTAAAATTACAACAACAAATAGAATAAGGTTGTAGTATTTATCAATAACTATTTCTGAACATGTCCATAACTTCCCAAAATGAGAGGGATGACTGGAGGTGAGGAATGAGTGCCATACATAAAGAGGGTTGGGAAGCTCATGGCAAAGAAATACACACTTACATTCGTTACAAAAGGAGTAAACATAAAGTTAGATATAATTCTGACATCATTAACTTGTTAATCTATCACCGATTGGTGGTAAGGCATTTCTATAATCTTGTGTTATAGTTCCTTTCTAAATTATGAAAAATACTTTTAAAAAAACCGAGCATCCCAAAGATAATTTCACCTTCATGCTTATACATTGGCAAATATTAAAAATTTGTTTCACAGTGCCTAGGTTGTGAATGTCTGACTCTATTTTAGATTTTACTTAAAGATGTTAGATATTGAATTTCTATATTACACATTGGTATCTCTTTTTCAATATGGATATGTACTAGGAATAGTGAAAAGGACCATGCAAACAAAGATTCTTGATTTGTTAAAACTTCCAGAAATGCCATTTTATTATTGCTATTCTTAGAAAAACCTATGTGAAAAAGTTGCAACTGATGGGCAATGTGTCTAATAAAATCTGTAGCATATTTGTACATTTTGGATATAATTGCTCCTTTGGAAAGCATGTCTTCCAGTTCCTCTGAACTGAGAAATTTTTTTTATCTACTTCCTCTGCCTATCTCTAACATAGATAATTGCAGCTACACTCTTTACTAATTACTCCTGATTAAAATTTGCTAGGTTTTCTGAATCAAATCTACCTGTTAGTGTGGGTGATCTTTTCTCTTTTTCCTGAGTTCTAGTTCATTGCAGTGCGAAACAAACTATACTTATTCTTGGGAGCAGACAGGGGTTTAGGGAACTTAGTGCAAAATAGTGATCTGAAATGTTGGAGTTCTGGGATAAATTATCTTGATAAAAATCCATGGGGAAATAATTTAACACTTTTTTGTGTGTGAAATTATAAATGTTGGACTAGATTGATTGTGAGGTCATTTTGAACTTTTAAGGTTTTTTTTTGTTTTTGTTTTTGTTTTTTTGATTTTAGGAGAAAGCATGAAAGTGGGGAAACAGAATTTTATTGAAAACTTGGCTTGATGTTAAATTTGCATACACATTAATTGCCAACATCCATTTCTTTTCCAGATTTAAGCCAGGTCTTAATTTCAGTCTTCTTTCCCCCACTTAAAACGTGTGTGCTTTGTTCAGTGTTGTCTTTCTGTGCTCTGTTAAATTATCCGCATGTGTTACACTCAAAGGCAATTTTAATCCTTTTTTTCCCTCAGGTAGGATTTGGCAATGCCTGGAGACATTTAGTTCATGGTGATCTATGAAAGGCACTGCAACTCGAAATTAGGGAACAGAAGACAGGGACACTGATAAACTTCCTATGATGCACAGCATGCCTAACCATCTGCAACTGAAGAACACCAATTATCAAGTCTGGAATATCAGGAGTGCAGCAGTTGAAACTCACATAAATCCACTGATTCTAATTCAATGCCTTTGCAAAAGGTTGGATTGATCGTACTGTTTCAGCAATAACCGTTGATGAGTTTTGATTAAAGCCCTATGACATTCGGAGAGGTGAAATGTTAAATGTAATGAAATAAAAATAATTAGGCTTTTGTGCTTCTCTCAATTCACAATTTAAAATGAAATATATTTGTAAAATTGCTGCCCAAAGAATAGTAATGGAGGTACTCCAAGGCCCAGTGTGACTTGACCATACAGTGTGGGCTTAGCTTTTAGACAGTTTGATAAGCACATGGTTTGACCTCAGAAGAGAAGTTTAATAGGAATATGAAAAATTTCTCCTGTTCATCCTGAAGTATGTAAACACATGAGTGCTTACTCAAACATTTTGGAAATAAGGTCCATTTTTCTCTGCATCTTACCCCTCTTAGAGACAAATGATTGCTAAATGATCTCCATCATTTTGCTTCATCCTATTTTTGGTGACATTAGGATTTGAACTTGGAAACTGTACCCACTACCCAAGCACTGCACCATTCCAACCAATGTAACATGCACTGACACCCTTGACATCCCTTGGTTCAGATACTGGATTTCAAGGTTTAATTCTTTGCCTTTCAATTTTAGAAACAATTTCAAATGTACAAACTATATTTAATAGCTTACTTAAAATCCAAACAAGTCTAAAACATCTTGATTCAACCAAGTCGTGATTTATTGCTGAAATAAAGAAATTACTATTTCTCATTAGTTTTAGAAAACACACTCACAAAATCTTTATTGAGTGACTTAATTAGTGAACATTTGGATTTTATCTGGTCTGTATCAGAAAAATGATATAAGCTGTGTCTATTCTGTTTGGCAAACAAAGATGACCATAAATGGTCTGCCCTATTCTCTTCTTAGAAAATAATTTTCTAAACACAAAACCAAAACAAATTCCATGTATGTATGTATGTATCTATGTATGTATGTATGTATATGTGTGTCTATGCATGTCTATGTGTATATGTACATATGCTCTAAAATACATGAACAAAAAAGTGATTATTAGTAATGTCTGAGTTTGTAATAACCACTCCTAATACATACTAAAACTTCAACAATGTTTAAAGATAAGAAAAGCAAAACAATCATCAAACACTCAACGTCCTGTGCTCTCTTAACTTTCACAATGATGGCATATTGGATATTTGCATTAAAAGTTATAACATTAAAATTATAGTTACAATGTAGCAAGAAAAATAATTTTATGGTTGGGGGGGTTCACCACAACTTGAAAATTGTATTAAAGGGTTGCAGCACTAGAAAGATTGAGAACTCGGGTGTGATTGATCAGAGATTTGAGTTCAATCCATTAAAGGTGAACATCATAAGGACAGTATAATGCCTCAAGATACAATTTAAAAGTACATTGCATATTCTACCTGGGCCACTTTAGTGAATTATTTGTTTTTAAAGTAATTCATCCAAAAGGAAACTTAATGGGTGACCACAAAAGTGAGGATGTATAGGGATCTCACAGTCCAGTGAAGACCGGGAAGATGCACCTAGACCTTGAGAGACTTGGGGCTCCAGGGAGGTGGGAAGTCTGGTGGGGTGTGAGGGAGTGTGGTGATGTGGGACATCCCCTTGGTGATGGGAGAGGAGGAATGGGATGGGGAACTGTTGGAGGGTGGAACAGGAGGGGGGATGGGAAAAAGATGGAAGAAGAAGAAGAATGAGGAGGAGGAGGAGGAGGAGGAAAAAAAACAGTAAAAAAAAATCATACTTTGTCACTGACAAAAAAAAATAGGAATTGTGATAGAAATGCATGAGTAGAGACTGGGTCCTACACATCTGGAGTTTTATTGGTAGTATTTATATGATGAGGGATGAGGGCTACACTTATTTATGATCCATGACTTCATGATCCATGACTTCAGTATCCCTGACTAGTTGGTTAGTTTCCTAGTACCAGGCACGATTACCCTTTTTTTTTTTCTTTTGATTTTTCTTCTTTTTTTCTTTTTTCGAGACAGGGTTTCTCTATGTAGCCCTGGCTGTCCTGGAACTCACTCTGTAGACCAGGCTGGCCTCAAACTCATAAATCCGCCTGCCTCTGCCTCCCAAGTGCTGGGATTAAAGGTGTGCGCCACCACGCCCGGCTGATTTCCCATTTTTGAATGGGTCTTAATCCCAAATAGAGAGTGACTTCTTACCTCCAAGATCATAGAGTTATCATACCATGCTTGTCAACATTATGGTTTACAGACATCAAAGCTGGGTTTCATTTTCTGTTTTGTCTCTCCCTTGGAAGATTGCATATCACCTTCTGGTAACATGGAAGCTGGTTGTTTCCAGCTCAGAGTGTCTGGATCTTGTGTCTGAAGTGCATGATATTTTCACAAATAAGGCCTTTCCTTTCTCTTCTTGGTGGCAACCAAAGGTAAAGTCAGTATGCTTAATGTTTTTGGGAATCTCTCGAGCAACTCTTACAAACTATTTGAAAGAGGGCTTCACATGCCTGATGTGTTTAGATCAGTGCTTCTCAACATGCTGTTTTTGAACACTTGAGGAACTGATCAACCCTTTCACAGGTGTCACTTAAGACCATCACCGTATTAGATTGGTAGCAGTAGCAAAATTAGTTATGAAGCAGCAATGAAAATAATTTTATGGTCTGGGAGGCATTACAATATGAGGACCTGTATTAAGGGCTTCACAGCATTAAGAATGTTGAGAACCACTGTCTCAAATGATCTGTGGTTCCTGGGAGGATCATCAACACGTTATCTTTCATCACAGGTTCGTAGTTGCGTAGGTCTTTGAATATGAAAATATAACCTGAGGTAACACCAGAAACCATACTACAAAACAACCATTGTAGGGTAGGAGGCAGACAAGTGGGGGGGGGGGGGCTGGCACAGAAATGTGGGTAGAAGTGTAGGTGTGAAATGGAAGAAATGAGGGAGGACTCTAATCAGGAAGTCTGGTTTTAGATACATGTAGAAGATGGGGGTAAAATAAAGAAGGAAAATAAAATAATAGTAAGGATGTTTATAAAAGTCATAAAGCATCATACTATTAAATATCTATCTAAAGTACCTGTAGTTCACACAAACCAGTATATAAATACACGCACATGTATAGATTAAGTAAAATTTTTTCAATTATTGAATTTTAGGGAAGATTTAAGAGAGAATGTTCCAGAATGCACCAGCTTGGTGTTTCTGCCTAGCTTCCTATGTGGTTGAAATACCTAATGGAAGTTAAAAAAAATATAAAGAATGCTGTGCAAATTAGCTACTGAGAATCATGGTATGATTAAACCTTGACTATTTCCATTGTTTCTTCAAAGTCATGCCAATAATTTCATCCAATGTGTCATCTATTAGCTTGCTATGTCCTCTAGTTTAAAATATTGATTTATTCACAACCATGTCAGGTAGTTAATAATTTCTCGATTCTTTTGTAAGAATCAAAATATTGTTTAAATAAGTATAATGACTCATGAGGAAGGTTGGCTACTAATGACAGTTTGCAAATGCTGGGATCCACCACAGCAGGGATATGTTGTTTCCTAGTTATCCTTACATTTTGAAGTAATAAGGTGAATTTTATCAATTGCAGTGTTTTGTAAAGTTTTTATCAATATACAGTGTAAGGATAGACTCATTATTGAGATTTTGCAAACCTTGACAATGATTTGAGAAGAATTTTGACTAGTCCTCATCAAAGATGTTATTGCAGCTGTTTAACAACACTAACCCTGACCACACTGTGGTAAGGGGTAGAGTCATTAAAGAATGTTCCCTAGCTGTTTGCTATTGTTTAACCATACCCTTGAGAGAGTTTATTCACAAAATGTTGTTGTTGCTAGACTTGGGTAATTATCTAGACACAGATAATTCTTACTATTCTCAGGTTATTATTATTATTTTTTTTACATTTAGTTTTGAAAACTTCGCGCATATGTATGGGCGGAGTGCGTGTGCCCCAGTGCTGTGATGGAAACCAGAAGACAGGTTACATGAGCTGCTTCTCTGTTGCCATTTGTGGTTCCAGGAATTGAAGCAGGTCATCGTGGACATGGTAGCGGGTTTCTTATTGCGTTTCCTTTATTTTTGTACTCTGAAGCACATATTTAAACTCAATAAATTATTTATTTCTTCAGGAAAAATGTCAAACCGTATGGTATTAGTTGCTCTGAGTACCGACAATGGACAGTTTCCCACAGACAAGTTCTGCTAGAATGTTCTACTATACCGTGTATTTGCTGCTCTATCCCTTGTGATTGCATGCTTACTACAGTGATTCTGTATCAGATGGTTCCCAAACTTGTTTATTAAATCTTGAATCAGTTGCTCTCACATCCTAAGTAGTAGCACTACACCTTTGCTCATAGGGATGGAGGACGTCATCAAAAGCTGCCTAGATCACCTCAGGCTATTCTTTTGTGCTTACAATAAGTGAAAAAAACTGTCATTTTTTTTTACACCCAACTTCTTTTGCTCTATGAAGATTATAATGGCAAGCCACAGCAAAGACTACAGTGGAAATACTTTTCAAACCATCCATACAGAGTAGAAAGGAAAAAAAAAGCAGAAAAGAATTGTAATTTTTGCGAAGAAGCCTTTAAAAATGAATTCTTCTGTAAAGGTGCATGGTACCCAAAGATGCTATTTTGTATTTGCTCACAAATATATTAGAAATGTAGACTACAAGAGCATTGATGTTTCTGAGTTATATTCTCTCCATTTCCTGTAGCTATTGTCACACAGACGTGAGGAAAATGACATCGAGCTTTGATGCTGAAGCCACTCTGTAGACAATCTTAATGTTGATTTCTACTTATCTGTTTTCAGTTTCAAGAAGCAGGTACCTTTCATAAGAATGGGAAGAAAATATTTCTATAAGCTTTCCTATGCATGGGTTCTAAAATATGGAAAATTAGTACATTATGATCTTCTAAAGTGGTAAAATAAGATTGTAACAAAGAGATTTGAGATCTCTTTAAATTTTTTTTTGTTTGGTTATTTTATTCCAATTGGTATCATAAAATGTCATTAGCAGAATTTAAGAAGTTATGCTTATTGGTGTGTTTATGTTACTTACATGTAATTGACAACATCTGACATTCCTTATAGAAGATATTATTTATAGTAATATTCAATATAATATGGTAACTATAGCAGTAAGTATTCACTAATTTTTAACTGTATTTTAAAATTGAACTGCTCAGAAATGTGGAGCACTTCAATTTCTTTGAGGGAGATACATGTGTAGAGGTCGCCACAGCCCATGGCCACAGTCAGACCTTTACTGAAGACTGCTATCGTGTATCAGCTTGTTCACCCAATTCTATAAGCCAAGAATGAAACAGAGGTTGTCTTTTAGCAAGAGAAAGATTGTAATTGTAATCATGCCAATACTAAGCTGCACCCATGCAGAATAAAGATGATAAGCACCCAGGCCAATCCACAATAGCTCAGATGTGAATACATAAAGTACACACAGCAAAGACAAAGGTCATTGAATACTTTCTGGAAAGCTGATATTTAATTTAAGAATTACCCTCAGGGTTGGGATGCCCATATAGTTGTTAAGTGCCCTTGCTAGTCTCAGAGGACCTATATTCCATTCTCAGCATCTATGTCAACAGGCTCATAGTCCTTTGCTAACTCCACATAAGGGTACTTAACATCCCTGGCTTCCAAGAGCATCTGCATACATGTACACATACTATCTGTGTGCGCACACACACACACACACACACACACACACATGCACACACACACCTGCATATGATGGAAATTTATTAAAATTATTCTTCAAAATTCATCTGAAAGAACTGCAGGGATGGAAATAGAGAGGAACTTGAGGAAAAGAAGGTCCAGTGACAGGCTTAAAGTGGGATCCAGCTCAAGTGGAGGTCCCAAGGCCTGACTCTATTACTGAGGCTATAGAGCACTCACAAAAAGGGGCCTATCATGACTGCCCTCTGAAAGACACAACAAGCAACTGAAAGAGTCAGATGCAGATATTTGCACCCAACCAAAGGACAGAAGCTGCTGACCCCTATGGTTCAATTAGGGAAAGGCTGGAAGAAGCTGAAGAGGAGGATGATCTTATAGGAGGACTAGAAGTCTCAATTAACCTGGACCCCGAGATCTCTCAACTGGACCACCAACCAGGCAGCATTCACCAGCTGATGTGAGGCCCCCAGTACATATACAGCAGAGGACTGCCAGGTCTGGGTTCAGTCAGAGAAGATGCACCTCAAGAGACTGCAGGCCCAAGGGAGTTTAGAGGTCTGGCTGGGTAGGGGATGGGGGGGGCATCCTCCAAGAGCAAGGGGGCTGGGGAGGAGGCATGGCATGTCTAACAGTCAGGGGGTGGATTGGGAGGGAATAAAATCTGGAGTGTTAAATAAATAAATAAAAGACAAAAATTCTACTTTGAAGCATAGGAGATAAATATTCTTTCTCAGTATTTCTGATGATGCTGTTTCATTCTCCTTTGTATCTGTGTCCTTGGCATTGTAAGTTATGAATTCTCTATTGTTGAAAGACAAAATAATAAAGAAGAAAGAGTGCACCTTAAGTCCCAGGGTAGCCACTTACCAGCTATGTTATATTAACCACATTACTTAATCCCTTAGCATTCTCAGATTTATTGGTTAAATGATATTTTAACTTAATATAGCACAGCATTGGGCTTTCTTTAAAAGAAAATTGTAAAATATATCACTTTCCTGGAGTTTACTGGGCCAATGACTATCTATCTAAAGAATCTATGTTCAATAATAGGACTAAAAAGCAGATGTCTAGTCCCAGATCTCCAATTAACCTAGATGAGAAACTAGTTCAGTGATGCATAAAAATGTGTAGCCCAAGATAAAGGAGGTGTTCAGTTCTTGGCTGTTTTCATATTTTTGAAATAGTGCCTTCTAAAAAATCACAGAACCTTGTAATGTGGACCCTTAGTGGCAGCCCATTGATATCTACAGCTCTCAAAACCCAGCAGCTAAAGGCACAATCCATCCACTTTGTCTCACAGTAGACCCTGTAACTTCTAGCTTCTCTGCAGCTTTCACGTGTCTGTGTAATTTTTGCTGCCTCTCAAGTGCTGCTAAGTGCCGACACTTAAGATCTTTTGACAGCTTTGACTGAGGAAAATAAAACCTACCATGGGAATGTTGCCAGGAAATATTTATTGATGTTATTAAGAAGATTTCATGAGAAGTAAATCAATATATAATCGCTATATTCGGGGATCGTAATTCCATTTTGTAGAGCTGTTTAACTTTGCCATTCGGAGAAAACCTAATGTTTTATTCATGTGTTTTTTTTTTCTGAGATAGAGGCCAAACATTCATATTTATAATATGGAAAATGCTCTACATTAATATTTAAATATCTATCTCTAAATTTAATCAAACACAATTAGTATAATGGAAGCAAAAATATATGATCCTAGTCAATACTGTCTTAAATGGACTTACAAACTACTGTTTATTGGAATTAAGACTTTAAAGTTCAATTTGTGTTTAAAAAGATATTTAATATTATGCTCTTCATAATATATAGTGTAATTCATTTATCTTCAGCAATCTTAGCATTTTTCCCACAACTATATAATTGGAAATCCACTTTGTATTATTTTATAAACTAATTCAGCCTTTGTGAAAGGCCCCTGTCTCATTGACTGACACTCAGTAATTGCTCTTATATGACAGCTTATATTTCAGAACTGTTTCAATATAAAATTAAGTCTTTAAACAAGGATCAGTTAGTGAGGTCTCCAGTGTTTGGAGAGGAACAGCATGAACAACATGAGGCATTTCTCTACCTGGGGCCTTTTTATTATATGCTGCTGAGTGGTACTCCATGGTTTCCTTCCTGGTTTATTTATTTTTTCCCCAGAATCCTGCCTTAGATGTTGTTGCCTGAATTCTGGCTATTACAGCAGAGCTTTATGGACACTGCACACACTATGATCAGTAATTTTAATGAGGATCTGTATGTGGAGACAAAGCCAGCTGGCAGAAGAATTAGGAGAGCAGTAACCAGTTGGAGCAAGACATAATAAGGCTTGAAATTCATGGAAGAACACATAGGGAAAAGGTGATATCAAAGCACTTGTAGAAAATCGACATCCCTTCATAACGGCAATGATGGTCCCTGGAGCTCCTGCTGTTTCCTACTATAGAGTAACCATTTCCTTTGTGTGAGTGCAATAATTTCAGGAGCGCTCATTTTCTCAGTTACACTTCATGTGTTGTATGTTGTATGGGTTGTGTTGGACTGTGAGATCCTGGGGTTGCTTTACCATGGCTTACTTTGCCTCTGGGGTCTATAGTATTTGCCTTTTTTCTGTTTCTTGGTCAGTTCTGTTCCTGCAGAACTTCTTATTCATCACATTCTGGACTGTATGTGACTCCTGAGGCTTCCTTCCCACCTTTTCTTATCTAACTGCAGTCGAGTGTTCTAACTCTTTTTTCACAGCCCTCAGCCAGTTCTCAAAGATGTTGACTAAATGATGGATGAGATATGGAGAGCCATCCTGTAGTAGTCTGACTCTCTTGGATCTTGTGCTCTTTTCTCTTTCTTGAAAGTCAGTGCTAAATAGCTCTAATGGTTTTCCTTCATAGTGGAGAGGGGATACTTCTTGGCTGATACTGTACATTTTGTTTTAAGTGAAGCATTGAGTAGTGTTAAGAATTCAACAGTTAGCAAAGCACCAAATCCTTTATTCTTCAGACACACTGATAAAAGTACATTTGGAAATTGAGGGCTACATGAACACTTCTATATTCTGTCTACACAGCTGGAGTGTCATACCCTGAGCTTCATGGCCAAAATGAAATGGTAGTCCAATTAAGGTGCATATTGTGAATTATGGCAATCAAGAGGCAGAAATTAAAAAAAAAAATCTTCAAAAATTGTGCTTAGTGAAATTATTATTTGCTTGTCAAGTTTCTTTCATACCAAGTGTACTGGGTAATTTTGTGTCACCGTGACAGAAGCTAATTTATCAGAGAGGAGGAAGAGTCACATTAAGATTATGTCTCTAGAAGATCTTGCTGTAGGCAAGCATATAGGGCATTTTCCTAATTACGGATTCATTGGAGAGGGCTCAGACCATTATGGATGGGAAGGTTATTTAACAGAATCAGGTGTTGCTGGGTTCTATAGGAAGGCAGAAAAACATGCTGAGCAAGCCCCGAGGAGCAAGCCACTGAGCAGCATCCCTCCACAGCCTCTGCATCAGATCCTGCTTCCAGGCTCCTGACTTCCTTAAGTAGTGCTACCCTCACTACCTTTGATGATGAATTGTCATAGGGAATTGTTTCCTCCCCAAGTTGCTTTTTGGTCACAGTATTTCATCACAGCAATAGAAACCCTAACTAAGACATGAGGATTGTAATAATGGTTTAACATATGAAAACCAGATAATATTAACACATCAGGTGAAAAAGAGAAGACAGAATCCACATTTGGTGACCATCAAAAGAGATGTCACAAAAATATGTATTGACTAAAAATTATTTTAATTTTTAAGTTCTAAAAGATAGATGTTAATTATAACTAAGGAAAATGAACATGGAATGACTAAGACACAACCACCATCCTAATAATTAGGAAAAGACCAAAGCTTTCTCCCTATGATCATGAACATGATGAACACACTTGTTTCCACTGTTCCTGTTGAAGAGTTCTAGAAATTTCACAAGGAATAATTAGACAAGAGAGAAATGCATTCAAAACTGAAATGAGGAAGTCAGATTACTGTAAGATGTGTTTATATATAATATGATGCTATTATAGGATAGTTTAGAGATGCTATCAAAATACTACTATAACTGATAAATAAATTCAACACAGTAGTACAATGCAATATCAACACGAACAATATATTTTCTTTGTACAAATAACAATATTGTTCAGAAAGAAATGTGAAAAGCAGTCAATTCATTGTCGCTGTAATGCTAAACAAACAAGCAACCCAAAAGACAAAGAAACCCAATGCATTAATTTAAGGAAATGAAAGATTACCACAAAGAAAATTATAAAACACTACAAAAAGAAAAAAAGAAAGCAGAAAAAAATGCAAAGAGGATGACATGAAGAAGGAGAGAGCTTATATTCATGAATTGGATGAATTAATAATATGAAAATATTCATTGTTTATTAATGCAACATGCAGATCCATTGTGTTTTTTATTGAAACAACAATATTATGAGTTGAGTGTTGGTGTACACTTTCAATTTCAGCATTGCATGGTAGAAAGTTGTACAAAATGCCTGCTCTCTGTGAGGGGCTTCAACCTAGTCTGCTCTGTACAGAGATTTCTAAGTCAGCGATGGCTACATAGTAAGAACATTATTCAACAACAAGAAAAAAAAGAACATTGCAATGCTCAGGATACTCACATTAAACAGAAAGATGGTAAAATAAGTGCATTATGGAACTTGTAAGCAAAGCCTCAGCTCTATAGGAAATCTTTCCTGGTAATTGGGCTAACAGCATACATTGAAGAAGGGACATTTCCTACAATAAAGGTACCCAGGATACCTGGAATCTGCATTTTACAAAATGAAATATGACCATCATCTCTCACCCTGTACAAAATCAATTCAAATATATGAGATTTTACTCTTATCTATACACTACTCCAGACAAACATAGGGATGGGAATACTTAAAATTATAGGTTTAGCCAATGATTTTCTAAATTCTCTAAGATCGATTGTCAAATGATATTATGTCAAAATCAGAGGCTTTGAAAGAACGGAAACAATCAGCGAGTGAAGGGAGACCATAACTGAGAGAAAATATTTATCAGCTGTTTTTTTTGACAGTAACCAAAATATATAAAGAACTGACGAGAAAAATATAACAAAATCTGTTCCAACTAAAAGTGAGCAGACTATTTGAATAGACACTTCAGGAACGAAAACCTCAATAAATAGATTAAAACATGCTATCTTTAACCATCAGTGAAATGTAAACGCAAGCTAAAATGGAGACACTATTCCATGGCATTTAGAGTGGCTTATTTAAAAAAAAGAGAATGAGGAACACTCAGACAAAAAGACCTTTTATATCAATGATACTATAAAAATGCCTTAGTATGGAAATATGAATAATACTATGGAAATTCTTCACCTATGTAAAAATACACTATGTGACCCAGTTATTCCTCTATAGTTATACATCTTAGAGCAGTGAATTTGGCTATACCTAAAATAGCTGCTTACCCTGTTGGTTACTATAGTATTTACAATTTCTAAGACGTAAGGTGTCACTAGGTACCTGATAACTGGTGAAGTAATAAATAAAATATGAATCTATGCACAATTGAGATGTTCAGTCACAACTAGAAAAGAAACCCTACCTTCTACAAGAAAATAGATAGACTGAAGGATATCATGTCTAGTGAAATAGACATGATAATATGAAATAACATGAAATAGCTGGAACTCAAATGAAACGCCCTATGTCCCTTCTGTCAGTGAAGGCCAAAACTGAAAACAAGCAGTGGGCAGAGAGCTCAAATGATAAAGTTCTCACAACACAAATATGAGGGTCGAAGACCTGAAACTGACAATGAGACCTCACACAGGAAGCCAGGTGACATTGTAACTGTCAAACTTGGGAATCACCAGGAGAAAAGACCAAACTCATGATTGTCTAGTTAAAGCAAACTTTGTTCTGGGGTGCATTTGAAACTGGCCAGCCTGCTGTCTTATCTTAAGTCAGAACTTGAGAGTGCAGCCCCCTATTCTTTTAAAGGAGACATAAGGTGTTCAGAGGGTCAAGTCTGTTATACATTGTTAGAAAGACACTATGAAATGGAAAGAACCAGGGTAAGAATATACATTAGATGAGTGGGCTCCAAAGTAGTTTATACCAGATCTAAGAAACAGAAACTTTTTTTATTTGATATTTTCTTTATTTACATTTCAAATGCTATCCCGAATGTTCGCCATACCCTCCCCTCGCCCCTGCTCTCCTACCTATCCACTCCCAATTCTTGGCCCTGGCCTTCCCCTGTGCTGGGTCATATAAAGTTTGCAAGACCAAGGGGACTCTCTTCCCAATGATGGCCGATTAGGTCATCTTCTGCTACATATGCAGCTAGAGACAAGAGCTCAGGGGGTACTGGTTACTTCATATTGTTGTTCCACCTAATACAGGGTTGCAGCCACCTTCAGCTCCTTGGGTACTTTCTCTAGCTCCTCCATTGAGGGCCTGTGTTCTGACTGTGAGCATTCACTTCTGTGTTTGTCAGGCCCGGGAATAGCCTCACAAGAGACCACTATATCAGGGTCCCTTCAGCAGAATCTTGATGGCAAGTGCATTAGTATTAGTATTGGGTTTGGTGCCTGATGATGGGATGGATCCCCAGATGGGGTAGTCTCTGGATAGTCCATCCTTTCATCTTAGCTCTAAATTTTGTCTCTGTACTTATATCCTTTCATGGGTATTTTGTTATTATTCTAAGGAGGAATGAAGTATCCACACAATGGTCATCCTTCTTGGTTTTCTTGTGTTTTGCAAAATGTATCTTGG
>NC_034600.1:64591054-64602455 GCF_900095145.1 Mus pahari
TTTCTTTCTTTATTTCATCCTTGACCAAGTTATCATTGAGAAGGGTGTTGTTCAGTTTCCACGTGAGTGTTGGCTGTCTATTGTTTATGCTGTTATTGAAGATCAGCCTTAGTCTGTGGTGATCTGATAGAATGCATGGGATAATTTCAATATTTTTGTATCTGTGGAGGCCTGTTTTGTGACCAATTATTTGTCAGTTTTGGAGGAGGGACCCTGGACACAATATGACTCTCTTACCTGCTCTGGCAGACAGAGCCCTCACAGGTGGCCACCTTTCCTCTGGCGAGGAAGGTGCCCAAATTCCTGGAGCCTGAAACAGGGTGTGTCCTAGAAGTTAGGTTGCTTCTGTCTGTCACAAAGCTGTGTAGCTCCTGCGGTCCACACCCTCGCCAGTGCAGACTGGAGCCTAGGCGAACCAGAGCAAAGATGGCTCTCCTGCCAGCTCAGGCCCTGAGACTTCTCCGGTGTGCACACCCCTCCTCCAGTGGGAAAGGTGCAGGATTACTGGAACCAGAAATGGGATCTTTCCCAGAAGCTGTGTTGCATCTGCAGGCTGCCCTCTCCCTGGCAGTGCACTGGAGCAAAGAAGGGTCTCCCACCAGCTCAGGCCCCGAGACCCCTCCCGGGTGGACACCCCTCCTTGGGCAGGAAAGGTGCTGGATGACCAGAGCCAGAAAAGGGATCTTTCCTAGAAGCTGTGTAGCTTCTGCAGGCCGCCCTCTCCCAGGTCATGCACTGATGCAAAGATGGCTCTCCTACCAGCTCTCCTCTGGGGGGAAAGGTGCTGGACGTCTGGAGCCAGAAATGGAGTCTGTCCCAGCAGCTGTGCCACTTCTGCAGGCCGCCCTCTCCCTGGAATTCCACTGGAGCCAAAGATGGCTCTCCCACCAGCTCAGGCCTTGAAACTCCTCCCGCCAGAAATTTCTTAATTACAATTAGAATCCTTCACTTGCAAGGTCTTAATACAGGGCAAAGGGGACTTATTACTATCTGTCCTAACTGCATATAGAACCCTTAACCCTCAAGGTATGCTGTTGTGTCTCCTTTGGTCTCACAGTAATCTTAGTGTTGTGTAAAAAGAGCTCCATCAAGCTCTCTGGCCTGCCTGGCGTAACTTCGGAGTCCCAGGTCATGGTGGAGACTGTGTCTCCCATGCATTGATAGACAGCTCCTAAGAAATAACATCCCACGTTACACGAGGTGACACATCAGTCTCCACATGCCAATGTACCTATGAGGTCATATCCACATCAACCTGCATACCACCAAATGCACATTCAGCCACAATTGGACACAAATAAGAATGTAAAACTCAGGTAGATTTTTAAAGGAGCATTGTGATTGCTGGGATCATGCAGGGTACTAGGTGTGTTTGTCATGATGGTTTGAGGAGAAGAAAGCTAGCAAAAAAGCAGAGAGGACTCACAGAATATCATTTATGATGGCTCAGTATATCACAATGAATCACTAGTATATAAGATTTATATGTGCAATATATGTGAAGAATAATAAATTAGTTTAATGCTCTGTTTTGCAATTTGCATTACCAGTACATCTATTTGTTTACTATGCTGATATTTAGGCCTATTTCCAATTGCACTGCTTGGCCATTATTTCCTCATTATACAGCATAATAAAAGTTTCATATAAAATACTAAATGGTTATTGAATGAACTAATTAAGTGTTGACATGATAGTTTTTCTTTATGCATGTTTTCTTGTTGTTTGAGACAATGAAATTTAATTTTATATTATTTTATGTACTGTTTTATAGTTTGATGTTCTGTTTATTTTAGAGAGCTTTGGTTTATACAGTTGGTTGCTAGGCATTGCCTCACTACTTACCTTATAGACCCTGGTCCATTATTAGCAGATTCGTTTTATTTGATTGGCGTGTGTGTTTGAGTTTGTGTGTGTGTGTGTGTGTGTGTGTGTGTGTGTGTTTCAGTGTGTGTGAGTGTGTGTGTTTCAGTGTGTGTGTGTTTCAGTGTGTGTGTGTGTGTGTATGTGTGTGTGCATGTACACATGCATATGCCGGTGTGTGTGCTTGTGGAGGTCCACATACCCTGTGGACATGTGCAGGTGTTTGTGCATATATGCAGGGGCCAGAGGTTCTTGTAGCAGTTCTCAGATGCCCTCATTTGTTTTCCTTATGTGTGTATGTTCGTTTGTGTTCACAGGTTCACACATACAGCTGTGCACATGCATATAGAGATGAGATTATCATCCTTCAGTATTGTCCCTCAGAAGCTGTTGACCTCACTTTTATTTTGGGGGGGGGGGGTTCTCTGTGTAGCCTTGGCTGTCCTGGAACTCACTCTGTAGTCCAGGCTGGCCTCGAACTCAGAAATCCGCCTGCCTCTGCCTCCCAAGTGCTGGGATTAAAGGCGTGCACCACCACGCCCGGCTTGACCTCACTTTTTTGGCAGAATCTCACAAAATTGGGCAAGACTCGATGGTCAGCCAACCCCATGGATATGTTTGCCCTCAGCTTGCCTGCCGTGGAGTTACAAATATGCTATAAGGACATAGATTCATGAGTTTCCAAGGCAGATAGTTCCCAACACATGGGAAAGGACCCCCTTTGGGTCACATATCAAAAATCCTACATATCAGATATTTATTTACACTATGACTCATAATAGTATCAAACATACAGTTATGAAGTACTAAGGGAATAATTTTATGGTTGGGGGTTATCACAACATGAAAACCTGTGCATAAGATCCCAGAATTGCCATTCTCCCAGGCAAAACACATCTCTTTCTTTACCATTGAATAAAAGTTTGGTAAATCTACTAGTACCTGTAGTCTTTCTTAAGTGTATGTCTAAATTTTATGAATATTTTACTTTCTTTCTTGACTGAACTTTTTCGTAAAAAGGTGTTTCAGTTTTAACTTTGAGGATTCAAAAATTTTCACTTTCTTAAAAAGTGTATAGGTTTATAGCATCAATAGAAAAACAGAAGTTGTATCTCAAATGTGAAATCATATTTGTAACCATGTTCAGTTAAAACATTTGTTCATCAAATAATCATTAATAGATACATCAATTTACTAAGGAAAATAAGAATTAGTACAGCAATTATAAAACACACATATTTTAAATTAATGAATAAAAAATTTAAATATAGGATTTTAAATAATTAATCATATTTTCATAAGGAATACACAATTCAATTTCCTTGGATAAATGTGTAGTTAACTTTTCCTTTTCAGTTGCAATTTCACAAGGCACTGAGAAGTAGACTTCCATAGCAATAAGTTGGGAACTATACTATAAGGAATTCTAAGTTATACCATACAAATTTCTTTAAGAGTTACAGAATTGTTAGAAAACTCAGCCAGCAAGTCACAAAATATTGCTGCTTATTAAAAATTTATACCATAAATTTTTATGTGAATAGAGAACAACAGAAGCCTGGTGTTAGCTTTCATAAGTTTCTTATCAATAATGCAGCCCCGTCAAGTTCATTTTCCTAGTTGACTATACCTAATGTGTGCTTTTTCCTACTTGGGATCTGTTCCATCAGATATTTGTGAATCTAAATCCCTTGGAGAATAACTCTCCCACCCTTTTGTCTGTCTCCAAGGGAAAATGTAATCTCCTTCGGTCATCTAATTAGGAGTCAGAGTCTCTCTGCTGCCGGCATCAACATCCTCACAGGTCTGATGAGCCAGTGTGCTGACATCAATGAACACTTTATTAAATTACACACTCCCATAAGCAGGCATGAGCTTTCACGGCCCTCATGTTTTATTCACTCTTGCACTCACACTCTGTCTGCTGAAGCTGAAGGTGTCCAGGCCAAACAGAAAACATAAAGTTCTGATGAGGTTATGGAGATGTAGTACCCCCTGTTGTTTTTGTTTTTGTTGTTGGTAGTGGTGGTGGTAGTGGTGTGTGTGTGTGTGTGTGTGTGTGTGTGTGTGTGTGTGTGTGTGTGTCTGAGAGAGAAAGACAGAGAAAGACAGAAACAGAGAGAGCATGTTGCTGTCAGGCATGTTAAATTTATTCTATTGCTTTGATATGACATAAATAGCTAGAATCAACAACAACAACAACAACAACAACAACAACAAAAAAAAAAAAAACGAACATCAAAACAAGACAGAAAGCATCAAATAAAATACTTACTTGTTGTGGTTGGGGGGGAGGGGGAGCTTTAATGTCCCAGAATAAAGAAACAATTGAAAGAAACATATAAATCAGTAGCTTCAATAGATATTTCATTAATATGGAGTAACTTTTAAATTTTACATAATTTATAGGATTACACATTCTTTAAGGTTTCTAATGACTTGTGGGGTTTCTCAAAAAAAACATATAGTGGAGACATATTGTTGTCCAGAGACAGGAGTGGGCATGGATAGCTCTGGATAAAGGCAGTGATGGATGAATATGCTCAACATACATTGCGTAAATTGGTGAAATTTACAAAGAATACATAAGCTAGTACTTTATATGACTTAAAAATGTGATATTTGATAAATGTAGTTCAAGGAAGGTAGATACGTTTAATATTTTGCATTTTGGAGGTGCTATTACATTGTAGTTTCGCTTTACGATTACCTCCACTTGATAGCATCATTTTATTTATTTGTTGGGATATTCATAAGGGGCTAAATAAACACACAGTAAAATGTGTTCTTTCTATGTAAAGTTCTGTTAAGGTATTTTTCAAATTCCTCCTCTGATGATGACTGAAGCCAAGACAGAATGCATTTCCATTTCCTTCTAAAGTTCCCTCCTGTCATTTTGGTGTGACTATAATCTGTAATCTGTCTCATATACCTACATCTTTCCTGCTTTAGATATGTCATATTAGGTGGATCAGATATTTGATTTGAGTTTCACATGGTCTGCTTTTCTGAACACAGCATATTCAGTAACAGTGCTGTTTGTTGCTGTATCATTGTCAACAGTTAATTACGTTGCTTGTGTTGTGGATACACCATTTGTCTGTTCAGTCATTTGAGACATGTTTAGGTTTTGTTTTGTTTTGTTTTTTGTTTTTTATTCCTGATTTGGATGATAATGAATAAACAAAAACCTTCATTTCTTTGTAGCTACATCTGAATAATTTTTTAAACTAAAAATGTTCAGTATGAAGACTTGTATCAAATTAATCAAATCAGTTCATATGTAAATTTTTAAGAAATAGAAAATATATTTATTGAAATAGCTGATACTTTATATCTTCACTGGCAGGATATGCTTGTTTCAGTTGGCTATTCTTTTGTACTTCAGATGATGCCTTTAAAGAGTGGGATATTTTAATTTTGTGACTTGGCATGCATACTAGTTTTAATTTTCATATGTGTTCAACAAAGATGAGTGATATTGAGCAAGGTGGTTTTTCATCTACACATGGTGTTTGCTGAAATTTCAGAAATTACAGTTGGAAATATTTGTTGTTTTGCATTGTGTTGTATGTGTATGCATGGGTGTGTAAGAGTGGGCCCATACATGCCATGCATGCCTGTAGAGGCTCGGGAACAACTATCATGAGTGAGTTCCAACCCTCTGTTTGTTCAGACAGGATCCATTTCTACAGCTGTGCTATATGTTCAGTGTCAACAGACCCCTGAACTTAGAAATAACCAGTCCTCCTGCCCTAGCCTCTCATCTGTGTAATTTTGGCATTAAAAATTTGTAGTGCTGCATCCACATGGGTTCTGGGGGTTGAATTCAGGTCATCAGCCTAGCATAGCCTGTAGGTTTTTTTTTTGTTTGTTTCTTGTTGTTGTTGTTGTTGTTTGTTTGTTTGTTTTTCTCTTCCATGCTGAACCACAATTGACTGGATTTTGCTGTTGTTGTTGTTGTTAGAGACAAGGCCTCATTCTGTAGCCTAGGCTATGTAGAACTCATAAGATAACTTCAGCTGACCTTGAACTCAGGGCAGTCCTGCTGCTTCAGTCTTTCTAAGATGAAAATCATGTTCCATTGATTTATTTCCATCTAATAGGTCTAAATTTCAGAAAATTGCATATAGAGACACTTTACCAGAAGAAGGTTTTGAACCTCTGTTCTTATTCTATGAACTATTACTTTCCATTTTATCCATCCGTTAAGAAAAGGTTTTATATATAATTTTTGACAAAATCTGTCATTTTTTTTTCTTTTATGGGTCCTGATTTAGTATCATCTCCAATAAGGTTTTTCCTGTTGAAAATGACAAAGTATTCTTCCTGAGATAGTTCCTTCTAGAACTTTTAGAGTGTAGAATTCAGTGACCTTTATGTTGTTCCTTCACATAAAGCACAGCACAACATCCAATTCTACCAGGAAGTCCACTACCAGACTGTCTTTTAGGCATGCAGTAGGGAAGCTAAACCCAGGAAATCTCAGCACTAATGTTGCATAAAATAGACAATAAGAATACCATTTGATTTGCCAATGTGGTAGGGACCAATCATACAGGGTTTCCCACTTGGATGAAGAGCTACAATAAAATATGCTGAGAGAGCTAGAATTTAACTTCTTCTCCAAGAGTTGAGTACTCTGCATGGTTATCCAATCACAAGTTATCCTAAGAAGTCCTAAATATATACTTACGAACAACCTAAACAAATGCATAAGTTTTCATTTATGTATTTATTTGCACATACATATAATAATATTAGTATTGTCATAAATTAACAATAAGAATAAAATATAGAATAAGAATATAGAATAAGAGGTAATAAATCTAAAAAGAATTTTTCATGGAAGGGAGCAAAAAGGGGGAGACGATTCAATTATATTTCAATTACATAAAATTTTTAAAATTAAAAATTGAAGTCTCTCTCTTGGTATTTTATTATCAAAAACTTGGTATAACTCAAGATAAGTCCTAAAAACTGTTGAAAGAAATAATTTAAAAGTAAATATATTGTTTACAAAGGAAAAGATGAGAACTAAAATGTAGTGATGCATTTATTGTAATTATGGTGGGTTGTGCAAAGACAGGTTCTTACATGTATAACCTGTAGTTAGGACAAAATTACATTCAACACCATCCCTTTCCATTTTTTCCATCTCTATCTCCTCCCTTTCTTTTTTACTATATTAATTCTTTTCTACATTCATGTATATATATCTATAAAATATAGGATACAAGATGGAGAGAGATCATGTTGCATTTTTTTCTTCATTTTTCTTTTTTTATTGGATATTTTCTTTATTTACATTTCAAATGTATTCCCCTTTCCAGCTCTCCCCTTAGGAAACCCCATATCCCACCCCCTCCCACAGCCTCTTTGAGGGTGCTCCCCCACCCACCCACCCACCCACTCCCATCTTCCAGCCCTGGCATTCTCTTACACTGGGGCATTGAACACCCTCAGGGCCAATGGCCTCTCCTCCCATTGATGTCCAACAAGGCTATCCTCTGTCACATATGCGTCCAGAGCCATGGGCCCCTCTCTTTGGTTGGTGATACAGTCCCCAGGAGCTCTGGGGGATCTGGACAGTTGAAACTGTTGCTCCCTCCATGGGGCTACAAACCCCCTCAGCTCCTCTGTTCCTTCTCCAACTCCTCTATAGGTGACCCCATGCTCAATCCAATGGTTGACTGCAATCATAAGCCTCTGTATTTGTCAGGCTCTGTCAGAGCCTCTTGGGAGACAACCATATCAGGATAGGGTGAGCAAGCAATTCCCCGCATCCACAATAGCATCCTGGTTTGATGACTGTATATAGAACAGATTCCCAAGTGGGGCAGTCTCTGGTGGCCTTTCCTTCAGTCTCTGCTCCAACACTTTGCCTCTGTATTTCCTCCTAGGATTTTTTTGTTCCCCCTTCTAAGAAGCACTGAAGCTTGGTCTTCCTTCTTCATGGGCTTCATATGGTCTGTGAATTGAATCTTGGGTATTCTGAGCTTTCAGGCTAATATCCACTTTATGCTGCATTTCTTTATTATGGTGTCTTACTTAGGATTTTATTGCTGTGATCAGACACCAAGACCCAGGAAACTCTTAAAAAGGGAACGTTTAATTTGGGCTGACTTACATGTTCAGAGGTTCACTCCACTCTCAAGGCAAGAGCATGACAGCTTCCAGACAAACATGGGGCTGGAGGAGCTGAAATTTCTACCTCTGTTCCAAAGGCAATTAGGAGAAGATTGGCTTACTCAAGCAGCTAGAGGGAGGGTCGTAAAACCCATGACCACAATGGGACACTTCCTCCAAAAAGTCCATACCTATTTCAGCAAGGCAACACCTCTTAATAATGCAACTCCTTGGACCAAGCATATTCAAACACATATGATGATCTCATATTGTTTCTGTGTTTTAACCAATGATATAATTTCCTTATAGAGGAAAGAAACTCAGCTTTGCATATATATATATATGCACATATATATTGGGCATGAATATATATTCATATTGCACATATATGTGTGCAATACACACATATATATATATATATATATACATACATACATACATGTGTGTGTGTGCGCGTGTGAACGCACGCATGTGTGTGCTTCATGCTTTCATTTATTTTCAGCCACTGATGTTATTCTCTTACTTGGTTAATGTCAATCATGCTTTAAGACAAAGATACATGTGTATGTGTCTCTGATATATCGACTTTTGAGTACTTTGACTATATCCCAGTGGCAGTTTATCTGTGGATTACATGGTTGCAATCACTTTAATTATTTGAGAGAACACATAACAATACAGGCAGAGAAAGTCCTGGATAGAAATCCAGAAGATTAATAAGCGACACCAAGAACTGATGAATAGAATTGCAGGAAATTCTGAAGCTCCTCATTATGAAAAAAATTAACTGAATGAGGACAGAATGTACAGAATCGGAGTAAATCTATTATACATATACAGATAACAGAGTAGTAAATTCTGAGATATAGAAAGACATAAAAAGTAATAATTGGAGATACTAAAAAGAATTATTAAATCTCCATAGGAAAGAAACCCTGAATTATAGAGAATTATCCCTTGAGATATATTCTTTTTTTGTTTGTTTTTTTATTTTTTTTATTTTTATTTTTTGACTATGTTCATTCCTTGATATTTTATGGGAGAGTGAAAGCAAGAAAACATGTTCCACACAAATTCTGGAGATTTTTCTTCATCCTCTTCCTACTCATTTTCTCCATGTAGTTCTTACTGCATCTACCCAGTTACCAATAAAAGTCAGTATAATAAAGTGCCCTCAAAGAGAAATATTGTGCTTGATTAGCTTAGTTCGATAAGGATCTTGTTTGTGTGCATGGGTGGATGTATACATGGGTGTAGACACAAAACTAATGAGACTATTTCTTCTTTCTCCAAGATACGATTATATATCTACTTGAGAGAAGGGAAATCATATCAAGCAATGCTATCATCATGGAGAAAGAGTGTAGCAGTTATCCAAGAGAAGAGATGATGAGCAGCCTTCTGCTCACCAGAGTAATTTTGAACTAGGTGAATGAGTAGCAGGTTGTAGATCAGGTGTTTGATGATCAACTGTTTTGTTTCTGACACCTGTCTTTGCCTAATAAATTTTTACTGAAATGAGGACTCCCTTTCCTTCCCACAGTAATTGTGACAGGAGTTAGGTCAAGTATATAAATAGTGCAAGAGCCAGTTTGCAACCTCTTTAAAGTCAAATAGAACATAGCCACTTTTACTTCCTTTTATAGGAATAGCTATTTGTTTTAGGGGAAAATTTTTACACTGGATTTCGACACCGAAAAATTTGCTGAATCAGAGTTATGAACTCCAATACTTTTCAGTTGGTTAAATGGAATTATCATGAATGATCTCTCCAATTTGTGTTTGTGCTACTGGAAACAATATCAATAAAGTCTAGGTACACATATACAGAAATCAAAGATTGTTAAATTGGGTACTCAAGATTGCAAGCCGTACTTCATTTGGAATTCAAAAAAAATGTGCTCCTGGAATTGGTAACTGTAGACTAGGGATTAGAGTTTGAAGTTAATGAGGGCAGAGATGAAAAAGAAAACACTTACATACGCATACATTTAAAGGAAAATTTAAAAATCTGTTTTGATTAAGTAAATTAGAGTTTTAACTCATTCAACCTTCTTTCTGATGACAAAAATTCCTTAAAAATTAAACTTTAAAAATAGCAGAATCTTTATTCTAGAATAACAAATTATTACTGAAAAACTGTCATGCTAGTGATATTTAAGACAAAAATGGTAAGTGGAATTTATATACCTAAGATTGTGCATTTTTTCTTGTGTTGAGATTTCATGGATCTAGAAACTCACTATGTAATTGAACCTGGCCTTTTGTTAAATGGCTTCCCACCAGTATCTCCCATTCACAAGCAGTCATTGATATTTGTGCTCAGGCTAGTGGAATCAAACTGGAACTTATATTATTAGAATTATTAGTATTAAGTATATTTTTAGTTCTCCTATTTAAAATTTTTCATCCTCTTGTTTAAGTATGCATTGCACGCATGTGTACATGTTTGCATATATATGTATGTGTGTATATATGCACATGTAGAAGCCAGAGGTTGATGCTAGTGTCTTCCTCAATCACTTCATGCCTTATCGTTTTTGAGACATGTCTTCTAAATAAATATGAAGCTCACCTATTGGCTAAACTGGCGAGCTCTCAACTCCTGTGGATCTCCCTTTGTCCATTCTTCAAAAGATGGAATTACAGATGCAGGTCGCTGCTGTCTCTAACTTCATAAGTGAGTGTGTTTGTGTGATAACAAGCGCACCCACTGAGCCATCTTCCTTGCCTAGGAAGTATAAATTTAATCATAACCCAAACTGTTCATATTTAAATTATTCAAGGCATTTAGAATAGTGCAAGAGACAGTTGGTTAGCCTCAGATTTCTGTTTATAATACGATGAGTGCATGACACAGCATTACTGTCATACTCTTTCAGAGCTGACAGATTAACCGGTAGATGAGAACTCTCTCGTCTGACTTTGAGGCTAATCCCTGCTGATATATTTGGCACTAAAACAAGTCACAACTTCACATTAGTTATGATAGGCAAAGAGCTGAGAGCTCAGAATACATCTATCAGCCCATGGAATTGATTTAATTAAGTTTAAAGTAAGAGGGGAAAGTAAATAATAAATGAAATAATAAATAAATATATGAAATAAAGGCCTTCATGTGTATTATTTATATAATTATCTCAATTATTACTATGAATTCAGCTGTAAAAATATGTCCCATTATTTATATAAAATTAAATTTCAAGAAGACTAATCGTTAGGGTTTAAGTAAATTATAAAACTATGCTGGAAAACATAAATTGTGGCTGAAACCTGTTCGAAATTGGCTACCACATTAAAACAGACCTGAACCTGAATTTATACCTATGCCTTCACTCCAAAAAAAAAAAAAAAAAAAAAAAAAAATATTTTTTTTTGTTAATGCATACATTTAATACCTTCTTACATT
>NC_034600.1:64602536-64626674 GCF_900095145.1 Mus pahari
TAAAACTATGCTGGAAAACATAAATTGTGGCTGAAACCTTTTCGTAATTGAGTACAAAATAAAAACAGAACTGAACCTGAATTTATACCTATGCCTTCACAACATAAAAAAAAAAAAAAAAAAAAGCATATTTTTGTTTGTTAATGCATACATTTAATACCTTCTTACATTCTTTCTCCTACCCTATATATATTCAAGACCTGGACTTCCAAGGCACACAATGCAATCTTACTACACTTTGTTGCCATCAATTAGTTACATCTCCTGAACTACATGCAGAAGACCATACCCCTGGGCATACAACACGTGAATACTGTCACACAGCCATTTCTTTTGCATATCTTTGCTTGACTGTAATTTCCGCCAAAAGGACTCTTTAGAACATTCAGGTTGAAATTAGGCACTCTTTTAACATGCTCATCCTTCACTCCCTAGATGATGAAAACCATTTGACAGTGTCTGTGTAGCAAGCTGAATGGAGCAGACACATGACTCTATGGGCACCACTCAGAGTAATTTAGTCTCAGTGAGCCATCCTTAGAACAGAAATTCTAAACACACATCACTCAAAAATGGAATAACTAAAAGAAACCTTAAGATTTGTGCAGTGATGGCTTCATTGAGTGGATAATCGGACCGTAGATTAATAATTCACATTTTCATAACAAATGACACTCCAGAGTCTAGTATCAAAACTAAAAGTTTTGATGCTTTTAAGAATTAAAACATATAAATATTTAAATACATATAAACGAGACTTGCTTTTTTTTTCCCTTGGTTGCAAATTATAATGAAACATACAGCTTAGCACTGAGCCAAGCAAGCATTGTAATAAATAAAAAATACACTACAGACTGGACCCTGTCTGCCCTCAAGAAAACAAAATCTAACTACTCTGGGGTGATTTCAGTATTGCATGTTGGCTACAGATGAATAATTTAAGATTTTTTTAATAGAGTAGTTTTCCATATAAATATGAGATACTGTCTCCCATTGGGCCCTTCAGAATACTGAGCGACAGTGAAAGCACAGTATAATGTTTTTCCTGCTTCTTTTGCCTGACCCTGACTGCGGCACAGATGCCTCT
This sequence comes from Mus pahari, assembly GCF_900095145.1. Lineage (NCBI taxonomy): Eukaryota > Metazoa > Chordata > Mammalia > Rodentia > Muridae > Mus > Mus pahari. The sequence goes on from NC_034600.1 coordinate 64,603,624, forward strand.
CCCATAGCTCTGTTTTATGTGATTTCCACACAGAAATAACCTAAAAGTTAAGTTGAGTGCAAATGGCCACAGTGCTGTGTCTCCATATGATTGTACTTGTGATTAAATTTTTATGAGTTGTGTTATGGAATTTTCCACTTCCACGTACAACTACCTTTAACACCTAATAAATTCCAGTTCGGCTTTGCACAAAGTGGTTGATCCATGTACTCTTGCCACTGATTGAACAGATAATATTGCTAACAAGTTCTTTCTTCTAGCTGTGCCATTTCCTTGATGTTGTCAAAAGAATGCAGGCAAAGGGGAAGAGGAATTGGGCCAGAATGTGAATGCATATACATATACATATACACATACATACACATATACATATACACACATATATAATATATGGATATATATTACATTATTCTGCAGAACCCACTTAAGTCTTTGATCTCAGAACACTGGGTAGCAGATGGCTTTTATCTGAACATCTTTAGCTACCCCGAGAGCATTCTTGCTACTCATCCCATATAATGAACTAAACTCCAGCTGCAGTAAAAGATTTCCAGGAAACAGCAGGTGTAGGGCCACCGCTCCCCTGGCTCTGCTAACTTGGTCATGGATCAAGTTCCATCTGGGACTCTCTCATTTGCTGCTGAGGAAAAAAGTTGAGGAAACAGTACAAAACAAAACAAAACAAAACAAAAAACCTCTTGATGGTTGATGGTATTCCTTTATTTTTTTTTATCCGCGTCCTGTTGTATTTTGGTGGAGATGCAGAACACCCTAGTGGTGATTGGCATTTTCAGTACAGAGTGATTGGTTTTGGCTTCCATAGTTTCTCAGTCGTTCATGCACAGCAAAGCAGGAAGAGCGGATCTCAGCCCCTTTCTTCACTCTGCACTCTGGTTTGCACCATCCTAAGTCACCACACCACACCAGTCACCCAGTAGGTATAGCAGAGTGCACAATTTATTTTTTAACTTTTTTAAAAAAGTCAAAAAATTATTTTGTCCTCAAAATGGGGGAAAAAAAAAAAAACCAACTTAGCAGACTTCATCAGTTCATCCTCACCACATTCCTATGATCATAGGATCATCCTTATTATTTCAAAGATGTGCCAACTTGTCATATGTGGTAGGAAATCTGAGTCTGTGAACTTCATCTCAACTCCCTCTCCTTTTCTTTTGATTTAGATGTATCTATTTATTCATATTACACCCCAATATGAACCCCCTTCTCCTCCCAGTATCCCGTTCTACAAATTTTACCCTATTCCCCTCTAGTAGAATATTAGAGAGAGAGGATCCTCATTCACTGAATCATTTGTTTTCCCACTTCTACATGCTTTGCCTACATATCCACCTTTTAAAATTCCTGTGAATTGTATCTGGCTTTGAACATTGACATGTGAGGATGTTAGCACAGTGTATAGCTGGAGACATTTATGAATGGTTTGCTCCTTCTCAGGGCACATTCTTGACTTGAAATTCTTGACAAGTAATTACAATGATTTTTTTTTTTTTTTTTTTGGAAGAATGTCTTAGTTTGGGGTTTGTATTCCTGTACAAAACATCATGACCAAGAAGCAAGTTGGGAGGAACTGGTTTAGTCAGTTTACACTTCCACATTGCTGTTCATCACCAAAGGAAGTCAAGACAGGAACTCACACAGGGCAGAAACTTGGAGGCAGGAGTTGATGCAGAGAACATGGAGGGGTGCTACTTACTGGCTTGCTTCCACTGGCTTGCTCAGCTTGCTTTCTTATGGAACCCAAGACTACCAGCCCAGGGATGGCACCACCCACAATGGGGTTTTCCTCCTTGATCACTAATTGAGAAAATGCCTTACACCTGGATCTCATAGAGGCATTTCCTCAAGGGAGGCTCCTTTCTCTTTGATAACTCCAGCTTATGTCAAGTTGACACACAAAACCAGCCAGTACAAAGCATAAGAACAAAGATAAGAGCTTTTTGTATTTTATTTGTCATTTGTAACAATCCTGACAGTGAGACTAGTGACTCTTCATCTTGTAACCATTGCTCAATTGAAAAGATACCATGCCCCTGTTTTACCAGCTCATGTAAACTCTGCCACATTAAGTATACAAATACACTTTTTAAAATATGGTATTACACTGTGAATTAACATTGTGAATCTCCATATTAGTAATAATTTATGGACCATATAAATGCTGCTTCCATTATATCTATACATAAATGCACGTGCTGAATACTTAAAATGATAAATATTCAATGTAGAGTTACATGTTTTCTGACATTAAAGAATTGTAGGTAGTATGCAATGAACTGTTAGAAAATATCATCAAACCTATGGCCTCATTTTTTTTGAGTCCTTAGTGTAAGACTTTGATTCAATTTTCTCTTAATTCTTTATTCTGGATACATAAATTGGCATTAGTTAAACAAAAGGAAGTATTTAATATATTCTGATTCATTTGACTTGTAAAAATACACCTGGAAATGTCTTTCTTTTGTTTCTCAATATTGAAATCTCATTAGACTGTATTTACTATATGAGATTCTAAAAGTATTTAAAGTGTCCTCCTAAATTGGTATATGTTTGTTCTTAACAATTGTTAGCAACTTATCTGATTGTTATAGACAGTGAATGATTACATTAAGATCCTAATGAACATAACCAGTTGGCTGAGGAATGATTAATTGTTTTTATTAGCCAGTGATGGGTGGCAGTGATCAGCAGTGATGTGTAGAGATGATGAGTAAGTGTCATTCACCAACATGCTACCACATTATGATCTGTGATCTTGCCTACTTGCATACTAAAATGAACTAGCTTTGGAGGAAGCAATATTTTTATAAGCATCTCATAAATAGATTATAAAACTGAAATGAGATCAGTATGACAACTTCATTCATGCTTACCTGCAAAGCAATTCACTCTGTAGCTGGAGCAGGAGAAAAAAAGATGTGTGGCATACTGTGAAACAAAGAGTTTCTTTTAATGAAAGAAAACAAACAATGAAAGTGATAAGAGAAAGGCTGCAAGTTTTTAGTGAAACTGTTCTGGTCTTTCTCATTGCAGTCTTATCTCTCAATAAATTTCATAAAGTAAATATCTGGGCACTGAAGTACCACACTCAGTATGCCATCAATATTTTGAAGATGATTTCAGATACAAGGATGGCCCATGGTTTTGATATTCCCTGCAGCATTAGAACTAGAAACAGAAAATGGGGACTGAGCACATGGTCCCCAATGGAGGAGCTAGAGTAAGGCCCCAAGGAGCTAAAGGGGTTTGCAGCCCCATAGGAGGAACAACAATATGAACTAGCCAGGTCCCCCAGAGCTCCCAGAGATTAAACCACCAACCAAAGAGTACACATGAGGAACCTATGGCTCCAGCTGCATATGTAGCAGAGGTTGGCCTTGTTGGATATCAATGGAAGGAGAGGCACATGGTCCTGAGAAGGCTAGATAGATGCCCCAATATAGGGGAATGCCAGGACAGAGAAGCAGGAGTGGGTGGGTTGGTTTGCAGGGGGGATAGGGGATTTTCAGAGGGGAAACCAGGAAAGGGGATAACATTTGAAATGTAAAATAAAGAAAATATCTAATAAAAAAAGAAAAGAAAATGTTTGCATACACACTTACGCACATGTGAGTGAGCTAAGGACTCAAAGCTGCAGAAGTGGAGGATCACTTTGATTCTGAGGCCATTAGGTATAAGTAACAAAGACAGACTAGACTGATATTTATGGCAAAGTAAGTATATATTAATTAGGAGGCAGACAGAGAAAGAGAAAGAGAGAGAGAGAAAGCAATAAAGAGAAAGATTATTATGCTGTAAAAAAAAAACTAACTTGTCCCAGTTCAACAAGTGTACAGACAGGTAAAGAATAAAGCAGGAATCTGAATTTACATTAAAATTTTAAAAGCTCTGGTATGAAGGAAATGGGGAAATATACAATAATGAAAGATGATTTTATTTTTTATTTATTTATTTTTTTATGCAATATGCATGAGGTTTAATCAGGAAAAATCAACATGTTGAGGATGAGCTCATAGGAGACTGACCCCCAAGCAGTTTCAACTGCAGGCTTTTAAAAGAAAGACCATAAGGAAGGGGAGAAGGGAGTTCATAAAGAAAGTTGAGTTTACAGCTTTTCTCCAGCAGAGCTGTTGGCTCATTTATGGCGTAGGGGTCATAAGCTATCTTTTGGTAAACATTCCTGGCTTTTAACACCAGAAAGCAGGCACCTGGCGGGCCATTCAGCAGTTATTGCTTTTCTAGCTGTCAGGTAGAAGGACATAGGCTTCTTGCACCAGTCTGAGTTTAAGATGAGCCATTCCAGAGGTAATTAGTAACTCAGGCTGAAGGCAAAAGAACAAAGAACTGAAAGATGATTTTAAAATGAAGGGTTGTTTTGTAGCTGCATGTTAAAGGTATATTAAATTGCTTGCATTTATTTATTTATTTATTTATTTATTTATTTATTTATTTATATTGGATATTTTCTTTATTTCCATTTCAAATGCTACCCCCTTTCCTGATTTCCCCTCTGAAAAACACCCTACCCTTATCCCTTCCCTCCCTCCCTGCTCACCTACCTACCCACTCCCACTTCCTGGCCCTGGCATTCCCCCACACAGGGGCATAGAGCCTTCATAGGACCCAAGGCCTCTCCTCCCATTGCGGTATATTGATAAGGAAATTATTGGCCATTTATAGCTGTATAAAGAGTGAGCAACAATATTGAATATAGTTACTGTCAATTTTGTTAATGATTAAAAGAGATGAGTTGAATATATTGTTGCCTCGATAAATAATAATATTCAATAGAACACAGCAGAAAACCTAACTCATACACTTCTTTACACATAGAAATAGTGTAGGATCCTGGCCAATTTCTTGTAACATATCTTGATTTATAAAAATATAAACAACATTTTGTTAGATGTTTCTACTCTCTAGAATGTAATCAATATACATGTCTGAAAGTCTTGGTTCTGGGATGTTAAATCACTTTATGTAGCAGTTCATTGCTAAACTCCAGCAGAGTATTACGTGGCATATTATAATAGAGTTCATATCGATCACTTTGTATGACTTCATGTGCTCACTATCATTTAATATACTCAAGGGAGACACTGGTTCATCATTAATCCTATTTCCAGAGACATTTGCATTAAACTCTCAATCATATTAATAATAAAGGAAAAGAAAACCAAACAGATTGTTAACAAATATCTGTGAGTGAAAGCATAAATATGTATCATGGAGTACTTAAAGTGCTTCTCACAGAAAACACCATAGAATTCAATCCTGTTGTTCTCCAAATAATTTAGATCAATTATAATCTAAAGATATAAAATATGTGTGTCTAGTAGAAAGTTTTAAAAATCAAAGCAAATTTATAACATAAAAATGCCTCCAAACAATAAAATACAAGTAATTATTATTGTAATATGTGTTTTCATACATAAATATTTGACATATCCTCATATAACAAGAAACGACAGATGGTTGCATTATTATTTTTTTGTTTGTTTGTTTTTTCAAGACAGGGTTTCTCTGTGTAGCCCTGGCTGTCCTGGAGCTCACTTTGTAGACCAGGCTGGCCTCGAACTCAGAAATCCGCCTCCCTCTGCCTCCCAAGTGCTGGGATTAAAGGAGTACACCACCACTGCCCGGCTTGCATTATTATATTTATATATTATTTATTTATTAATTTCTTTGTTCTAGATGCTGAATACAAACATCTCATTCTATCAAAAGATATCTATGGGTTAATAGATCCGTAAAATTGATAAGCAAATAGAATTTATATAATATATTGTGGTACATAAAACATTAGAGTGTGTAGGATACCATTTAAGGAGAGGATTTAAGACTAGATCTCTAAAAAGAGACCACAAACAGAAGGAAACAAGGTTAACTTCATCAAGGTAATACTAAAAGATCTCTAGCTTTAGAGGAGTAATTTTATGGGTTCAAGTAAAGGGCTATATGGAATATCTTTGTGGAGGAACAGATCATTGTGAAATCCAGCCCTACAAATTTGGGTAGATCATGTTTTGTGCTCACAGTACAACGAGTGTTCACGCAGAAACAAGACACTGCAAAACTCACATTACAACGGGACGATTTGGTGATGCTATAGAAAAGAGTGGCAAGGTAGCAGGTTGGAGGGCAGTGAGTAGGCTATTCCCATCATAGATATCAGATATTATGGGCTTCTAGTCCAAGGTGAAGGCAGAAGTGTGGTAAGAAGTGCTCAGATCTTGCAAGTCTATTACACATATAGCTGTAACCACATGTAGGTCCTCCTACTCACTAGCGCTAACATTCTTACCTATTACCTGGAATAGTGCCTTTTCTAGTGAAGAAAAGCCAGGTGATCCATAGACTAACTCAATACAAAGTAGCAGCCTTCAGGAGACAGCCTATAGGACAATCGTTATTGCCCAAGTAAGTGGGCTTTTTGTTTTTTGTTTGTTTGTTTGTTGTTAATTTTTATAATCTCTGATTACATTTGAACAAGCAATGGTACTATTTAGAAACTTCTTAAATAGTGTTGCATTTCAGAAATCTCTCATAATTTCCATAGTATATTAGAATCAAATTTTATTTTCAAAGCTTAATCTTATGCTAAATTTTAGAAGACCTGACATGCATAGTGCCACCTTTCTACTAAATTTAGGAATTACAAGACTTTAAAGCTGTGCCATAAAAGAAAGGGTCATGATGGTGTTTTGTTTTTTTGTTTTTTGTTTTTTTTTTTTTGCACAATTTATTTGAAAGCAAGTATTCATCACTGTCGTTTCTTGAATTGTAGATATTCCTCCAGACAAAAATGCTTCATAAAACTGATCATTATTTTAAGAAAAAGAGTATTTTCCTTTCTGGTTTTACTAAATCACTTTCATTTTAAAATCCAAATTAAAAAGTCATAATGTTTTCCATTAACTATTTTATTTGTTTGTTTGTTTGTTTGAAGCTCTTGGGATTATATACATAGCACTGATGAAGTGCTGGAAGCCAGTTGAGATCTGATACCATAAACAGGACTACTTTTTCATCACCGACACTGGAATTTTTCAAGAAGTAAACTATGACAATCTATCAGTTCTTGAGACTGTTTGTTCTCTGGGCATGCCTGCCCCACTTCTGCTGTCCAGAATTAATGTTCAGAAGGACTCCCGGGCTTCAGCAAATGACTGTAGAATCCCATGCCCCAAGGAGTGGTGGTAAAATTCTTCACCGTCAAAAACGTGGCTGGATGTGGAACCAGTTTTTCTTGCTGGAAGAATATACTGGATCTGATTATCAATATGTAGGCAAGGTAAGTCTATATTGAAAAGGTAAATAACTGTATTCTTAATTTATCTGTCTAAAGAATTGAAGATATTCAAGATCTCAATGAATTTAAGTTTGATTCTCTCAATGTTCTCATAGCCTTTTTATTTATGTGACACAAATTGTACATGGGGAAACTGTGGGATGATCATAACATGTTAAGTATTGGAACACTTTATAAGCATTACTTTTGCCAATCTCACAAATGAAGCTATGGAAAATGAATTTTCATGGAAGCTGTTTGTTAGTGAAGACCTTTAAATGTTTAAGTTAACGTTACTATTTACTTCAGCAAATACAAATAAAATTGAGTTTCATAGTTTACAAAATGAAAAATAATTAAATAAAAATATGTCCTAAGGGCAAATATATTGCTTCTTTATAATAAAACATGTCTCTATAGATTTTCGTCCTATATTTTTCAGAAGTCATTTGGTGCATAATTTTTAAAAACAAGTGAGGCAACCAAATATAGATAAGTTACTTCTTGCAGTACGAAATGGACAAAAGTAAATGTTTCTTGAAACTGTGATAGGATTCATACAAGAAAAGAAACCTTGTTGAGATAATAAATTTCCATTGGTTTTCAAAACCTTGATATATTTTTATATATTTAAATTATTTCAGTCCTGTTAATTATGTAATAAAGGGGAGAAATTTGAGGTTATGTATTGACTAAAAAGAGCAGAAAAATAAACAACAAACTTAGCAAACTTAGCACAAACCAAGAAGTATCAGACTTTCCAAGTGAAATTAAATGACTGACCACAAGGTAAAGGGGAATTTTGTATATGGTGGGATAGAAAACTTTTGGGTTTACTACCACATAAAGAAAAAGAAGTGAAATTCAAACCATGGAGACTACAAACAGATTTATTTGCTTGTTTTGCAGGATGCTCAATTTCAATCAATTTTCCTTCATCTAGTCTTTAATTGGGATGTAATAAATGTTATTAAATTGAATTATTGTTATATGCTTTTTCATGATACTCAAATTACTTCTCATCCCCCATCAACAGAATATCAATACCTTGAAGTCAAGAACTCTACATCATGTCTTTGTTAGTCTAGTGCTTAATAACTATTTTGCTAATTTGATGATTGCTAGTTGTATTGAATAACACTTCCTCAGCCATCTGGTGCCACTTGGCTATTTGGCAGAGAAAACTAGTCTAGAATTTAATATTAGTCTGTCCAATTAAAATTAGAATCTACTTACAATACATGCATAATGACATAGAACCCAACTATAACAACTACAATATTCCCAATTAGCTATATGAAAACATATATGATTTCATGGAATGTTACTGTAGTTTATTGTTATACAACAATTCCTATCTTAAAAGTACATGATGACCTACTATTGCAATAGAAGGTTCATTGATGATTCAACTCTCAAGAGTGTTTAATTCCTCTGCATCTGTTTTCAGCTTCTGTTTTGTCCTATCTCTTCATATATTGTTGTGACAAAAACACTACAACCAAGGCAACTTAGGAAAGAAAGGGTTTATAGGAGGAACAACAATATGAACTATCCAGTACCCCCTACCCCCCAGAGCTGTGTCTCTAGTTGCATATGTAGCAGATGATGGCCTAGTCAGCCATCAATGGGAGGAGAGGCCCATGGTCTTGCAAAGATCATATGCCCCAGTACAGGGGATTGCCAGGGCCAGAGGTGGGTTGGGAAACAGTGCAGGGGGAGGGTATAGGGGGCTTTGGGGATAGCATTTGAAATGTAAATGAAGAAAATATATAATTAAAAAAAATCCAAGATGCCAGCGCACAGGAGGCACAGCAACAGAAATAGCTGAGAGCTCACATCTTGATACCCCAGAGGAGCAAAGAGAGACACACTGGGTATGATCATTGTCTGCTGAAGTATGAAAGCCAGCAAAGGTGACACATCTCTGACAAAGTGTAATCCCACAATCCTTCCCAAACAGTTCCATAAACTGAGGACAAAGTATTTAAACTTATGAGACAAGAGAGGCCATTCTCATCCAAACTACCACGTTTCAGGTCTATTATATAATTTCTATGACTTATTCAATTCATAGCCTATAAAATAGATACTTGATGCCTTTTTGTTATTATTCACAGTTTAATACTGCATAAGTAGCTTACATTGTATCAGTTACATCCAAATTACATGTCCTATTTTAGGTATATATGACAAAAAAATGTTAAAATATCTATTATCAGTCTTAAATATGCATATATATACACAAATAAATATAATGCACTTTAGTGAGTGCAATTTGGTTGCAATACATATTTTCTTCATAAAATACAGAAACTTAAATTTTCTACATATTTTAATATTAAATATGAAAATTTATTACACAGTCAATTTTCTTTAGGAAACTTATCTTTCAGTTTTTACTTCCTGTAAGGCAGACATTGCTAAATATGCTAGTGGTTTCAGTCTCTCTAGGTTGATTTTGCTGTAGATTTAAAATGTATTCTAATTACAAGCATTTGGGGAACTAGTGTCAGACATCCCACTGTAGGAGGAGTATCTAGGGGCTGAGAATAGGAAGCAATAAAGCGAATGATTCTGGTGGGATGAGTTCGTGAGAATGAAGCACATATATAGAGATTGAGAGTTTTTTTTTTTTTTTTTTTTTAAAGACAGTTACATTTTTCCAAATAAGAACTCTTTTCTTTATAACTTTTCAGTTAAGGCTATTTAGGAAAGCATACAGTTAGCAAAAGAAATCTCAAAGTAGCATCTTACTTTCAAATATTTCTCTTTTTAGTGAGTAACCACATTTATGAGTCTTCATATTTCTGTTTGTGTAAACAAAAATGTCAGTGAACAGATTATAAATGCACTTTTTGCAAATACTGATAAATTATTAATGTAAAGGGTATTTAAAACCTCTGTAGAAAGGAGAAAGATAGGCCAGGGGGTAAACTGTCATTGCCATGACTCTGTAAGAAGTCAAACAGTAAAGTCAATGCATTTCTTTCCTCAGTCCCAATAGTCAAGGATTTTCCTCTAAGTCATGCAATTAAGTGAGTGGTTCATAATTTAAATATACATAGAGCTTTATGTTTTACCTTTCCTGTGAGTTATTTCTAATGCTGAACTTTAAGTCACTCCTTATATTCAGGCAATTATAGCAGTATATGCCAGTTTGTCTAGACAGTATCACATTTTCGTGGAAAATGTTTAATAGTTGAACCACTGGAATTTTAATACTTTTTCTCAAATCTTTCAGTATGTCTAAGAGTCAGGAAAAAAAAAGGTTTCTCAACTCTATCGAATCATTCGTTGAGTATTTATATGTGCTTTTCGATGACTGTATTTTATTTCCAAAATACTGTCCTTCAACAGGTAATTCCAAAGTACCTCACAATGTAGCCTTTGTCTCAAACGCAGGATTTCTTAATTGTATAACAAAACTTTTCCTGTTACAACACAACACACATATCTATTCACCCCAGATAGGGATCATATGAGAGACCAGAGCATAGACACCACAAAACTCCATGCTGGTGAACCAATGAATCTTTGCTTACAGGGGTATGGGTGAAGTAGAAATGACTCAAAAAAGATTGTTTTAACCCCGAAATACTGACACTAGAGAGACTTCAGTGTTATGTACAGACAGTTTGCTTCTGTGTTCCCTGCCCCCTCACCATCACCACCACCACCACCACCACCACCTCCACCACCACCACCCCACCCCCACTGGAAGCTCTCATCCTCTCTCCAGCCATTGGCAAGTACAATATGTAGACAGCTGGTTTCTGTGCTGAATCTTCCTGCAGCAAGCCTGGGGCTCCCTCCAGCCTCCCTGGCCTCTCTATTAGCATTAGAATGGCACTACCCATAAAACTCCCCCTTAATGAGGACATCCTGAGGAGACAGCTCAAGAAATCCTCCAGGCCTTTTTGTCTCCAAAAACCAGCACTCCTCCTGATAAGCAGCAGAACTCTCTTGGTGCCTTTCCTTGAGACCTTAGAGAAATAACAAGCTCAAGGGAGATTAGAGCCTAGCATTTAAATCATGGAGAAAAGATAATCAGAGGTCATGGACAGTTATGACTGGCCATAAAATTGGTCCCTGAACAGACACCCTTCAACACCCCTCCTGCTTCAGTACCACCCTACCAAATGATTACAGCCCTCTACTCCCCTTTTGTGTGAATGTTCAGGGGATTCCTAACTATATTGTATATAAACCCAGTGTTTTCACTTGTGAGCCAGGTGATCTGAGTTTGAAACTGAAACAATAAAAGACTCTTTTGTTCAGCGCACTTTGAAATTCTTGGGCTTCTCTGGGTTTCCTATAGACTCAGGTCACAACAAGATGTATCACCCAAGTCCAATTCCCAACATTGGTGGCACCACACAAAGTTGGGGACCTGGACACTACCCAGCCTGCGAACAGCTCTCCCAGTTGGAGAATGTCCTTTTCAGGCATCTCAGTTGGTCTAATACTCTTCCTTGGCAAGTTTTGTTCCATCCAGGCAGCTGGTCTCATCTCAGAGTCTTGGCAGCTTGGCTTATCTGAGTGTCATCACCAGCTTTTTTTCTTTTTCTCAGCTCTTGAGTTTTGCCTTTTTTTCTTTCAGCTGCTGTAAGAGTCACTCTCAGCTTCCCTTGCTTACTCTATTAAGTGGGTGGTGGTGGTGGGGGTGTCTCATGAATCTGGTCAGTTTCAGGGACTTCCTGAAGTTTATTTGAATTGGTTATCTTCTTGTTAATTTAGCTTCCCTTCAGGATGTAATGTTTGAATCTCTGAAAAAACTGTTGCACATTTCTTCCCTAGTTTTCTAGAATGCTGGGATTCTTGGCTGGTGTTATTACCCTATAAACTTAAATGAACTGCTCTTTTCATTTGCTTTGAGTTCTATCACATACACAGTTTCAAGAAAATTACTGATGATATTTATTACACAATCTATTCATTTATTCAATAATTCCTCTCCAATCACATAACGAACCTTAAATAGACTTTAATCAAGTCAGTTCCTTAGAATAATCCCCAAATACAGAATAAATAAAATCATAAGTTAAAAGACCAGTATTAGCACAAGACACTACAACATTAACTTCTCAGGACAAAAGATATTTGTTTCTCCCAGAAGGACAAAGTGCAGGGAATAAGCTAGAAAGACAGGAAATAGAAAAGGAGAGATAAGGGGGAAAGGAACAAGTTGGAGGAGGAAAAATTATTTGTCCCAGAGGCATGAAAGATTTCTACTGGATACAGGGGAAATAGACATGGCCAATAGTTAAATAACAGTTTATAAAGGTCAATAGCAAAACCTGTGTTAAGATGAGGTGTTTAATTTTAATTGGGCATATTAATTAGGTGTGCCAAAAGTTGGTGTTTAATTGCTATACTTCCATACTTTGACGGTAGTCAGTCTACGGAAGAGACCAGATAGGAGAAAAGACCTTGGTGGATACCTTTAAGAATACCATCTAAATACAGTCTAGTGTATTATTTATCATGGTAAAGGGAATAAGGTAGGAGAGCAAGGCCTGCCAAAGTCATGTTTGCTATGTTCCTGCTGGCTGGGGTTCCTTCAATAAATAGGCATCCACATCTGTGATCCCAAGTCTGTATTGTCAAACAATTTATGCCAAGAACTAAAATTGTGATTTTCTGGAAGTATATAGAAAGCTAGAGCAGCTTTGTGTATCTTCTTGGAGTAACAAAAACATTCACCAGACTCCACTGGGTATGGATTGTGTCCAGCCCATCCTGCCCTTTGTAATATTTGTCTTAATGCTCTTAAATTGTTTATATTTCTCCTGGAACTGTCCATTGTTTATGGACCAACAGTCTCAATTAATCTGCACTTCCAAGATCTCTCAGGCACTGGACCGCCAAACAGGCAGCATACACCAGCTGATATGAAGCCCCAACAAATATACAGCAGACGACTGCGGAGTCTGGGTTCAGTCAGAGATGATGCACCTAACACACAAGAGAAAAGAGGCCCCAAGGAGTTTAGAGGTCTGGTGGGTTGGGCTGGGAGTGGGGTGGGGACATCCTCATGGAGATGGAGTCAGGGAGGAAGTATGGGGTGTGTTACAGTTGGAGGATGGACCATGAGGGGAATAATATCTGGGGGGAAAAAAAGAAAGAAAAAATAATCAAAATGAAAAAAAATAAACACTAGACAAAATCAACTTTAAAAAATGAAAAAGAGAAGACATTCATCTATTTATGAAATCCATATCTTTTTTTGTTTCCCTGAAATAATGCTGCCTTTTGAGAGTCACAGAAATAATTGGTTTCTAGTTATTGTGATAATTCCTCTTGGCTCTGTAGGATGTTGATCCTTGTAGCTTGCTGTGGTTTATTTTTTTATGTATAGTATATAATCTACAGTGAACCTTCATCTTCTAACTGAATAGTCTGTGAAAACCCTGACTGCCAACATTTGTTTTGGTTTAGAAATGATGGCATTGTTTGTGTAAATAAATATCTTGTTGAACATTTGATCCTACAATGTTTTAATTAACAGCGAATGAGGATGGACTGATTCATGACTGAAGATGTTGGAAGAAGTCTATCATTCTGTCAGTCATCTCTGTACTGTAGACTACTTTCTTAGTTAGCAATGTCCCCAGATTGAAAGGGAGGAGGGCAAAATACTGTGTATCAGTGACTCTACCTAGAACTTACTTCTCCATCCTCAGGAAATTCTCTGTGACTAGAAGCATTTTGATAAAACTGATCTTCTTTTTCTGAGTATCACTGAACAATGATCCTGCTGAGTGATTCTTCAATGCATGAGACAGACACCTTTCAAATCTCTTGGATTCCAGTGTCATTTCATTGAAGATTGAGAAAGATTTACTAGACCCTCGTTTAATAAACTTGTTTATAGAATTCATTAAAAAAAATCTCAATTTATATTTTTATGACTTTTTACAATTAAGACATTAATTGTCATCATATACTTTGAATTTGCCACTGGTGTTTGTTTCATCCCATTTAAATGCTCTCAAGATCTAGCTTGTTTCATCTTATGCATGCAGGTGGTCTCACTAGATTTGTAAGGTCAACACACCAGGCAAATGAAACATATTGTGATTCATTTAATAAATATCTGAAACAACTTCTAGCTACTACTTTGACATTAAATGTACAGTGGTAAAAAATAAATTTCCTGTACACAAGTGTCCATCTTCAGGAGATGAAGCAGATGATATATTTAAGTATAATAAACTATGAAACTGTTTTTGCTTCAGATACAACATATACCATGAAATCCAAGTATAGAACAATAGGTACCAAATATCTCTATGCTCATCTTCTTCAACACTTGATAAAAATAAATAAATAAAAGTTTTCCAATCTGTGAACGAACTCCACTAAATATCATCATACCCATCACCCCACAAAAGACATCCTTTTATCTTGTATTCTCTCTCTCTCTCTCTCTCTCTCTCTCTCTCTCTCTCTCTCTCTCTCNACTCCACTAAATATCATCATACCCATCACCCCACCTCTGTCCTTCTAAGTGTGAGCTCTCTCTCTCTCTCTCTCTCTCTCTCTCTCTCTCTCTCTCTCTCTCTCTAGTTTAGGATAATGTTTGGATGGGAAATACTTCAGAACAATTGAGCCTGAGCAATTCAAAAGGAATAGCTTCTCTGAGATTAAGTTAATCTGAGAGAGATTAACCCCCTCTAAATACAACAAGGACTCATAATACCTTGCTCTTATTATTTTGACTGATTCCATTGAAAGCTTAATTAGGTAGATAAAGGCAGCTGGCATCAGCTCTGAAATGAGTGGTTAGAACTAAGATAGCGACAAGAAACAAAATTTCTTCCTAGAAAGTCGATCTGAAAATTGTAGTGTAAAAAATCTTTTTTACACAAGCGTTTGGAGAGTAGAAAATGCTTAATTACTGAAATGAGACTTTTTCTGAGTTAAAATTACAGATAGCTTTGATTACATGTGACTAGAAAGATCTATTCAAAAACCCTCTCTGCTGTATACTAAATATGAATGGTAACCATGGGAATTAGTCACTTCTATCTTAACCTATGAACTGTTAGCCACATAAGAGTTGAAACAAAAAAAGATGGCGAAGGCAATAGGCAATTTTAGCTTAAAGGAAAAAAAAAATCCTCAAAACCAAATAAATGAGGACAATTTAACGGGTATCAGAAGAAACTCTTTTGTGTTAAGTGATTCCTAATATCTCCCAGGAGAAGGGGGATTTGAATGGAAAGAGATAACCTTTCTGTGTTATATTATTATCACACAAAATATGAACTTATCTAGCATACTCAGTGGCCATTATATTAATGACCAGGTAGGTGATAATAAAAGCATTTTAAAGTATAGGCATTTAACCTCGTGTGTATGCACAATGCATGTTATAATAATAATAATTAAGGAAGAGATAGTGAATTTGGTAGAGAAGGGTAGAACATGGGAGGAGCTGGAGAGTAAGGAAAAGAATGATATTGATAGGATATCTTATGTGAAGCTCACGGACACATAAAAAAACCTGAACAATCACACACGCTCACATACTTGGGTATGTAACAATAATGAACAAGAGGCCATGAATTTGAAACAGAGCAAAGAAGGAGGAAGAAAAGGGATGGAGAAAACTTGTAATTATAATCTCAAAAAATGTTTAGAAAATAAAAAAGTTAAGAAAAAGTATAAGAAAAATCTATCTAAAGCCAAAAAGTATAATCACAAATAACATCCATAATATAATGTAATATAATATAATATAATATAATATAATGGAAGTGTGTGCTCTCAAAGCTTGGTAATCATTTTCAATTTAATCACACAGTGGCTTGTAGTTCCCAAATTACATACAAAACTAGAGTTCTGATAGGATACTATGTGATTCAGGAATTACATGTAGAAAACATACCTGCATCTCAAATATTGCTGTAACATTGTAACAGAGCATTTTGTGGGAAAGACTTTAAAGAAGATTCAAGAGACCCAAATAGATTTGAAAAATTATATACATAATTTTAAAATTATATGATCCCTCAAAAGAATATACATGTAAAATTTGCAGCTTAAGAAGCCGTTTTAGTTTTCCTAAAATTTTAAAGATCTCATAGTAGTTTAACTATTTTTATTGCAAAAATTATGACATTTTAGTTCTATCTAACAACTTTTAGCTATAATTGAATGATAATTTTGAAAATTATTTTCCATTAGTTGTAGTTATAGCATATATTGTTCATTTCCCCTTGTAATATGATCAAAGAGACTGTCACAGTTTTTTATGTAAAATACCAGATACAAACTTTTGATATGAAAAATTCCAAAAAATGATCCAAAAATTAAATCATTAGGTTTATAGTAAGCTTACAATAACACTTTAGATGAAGTGAACCAATAGTATTATCATAGCACCCATGTCTACACACATTCCATGTATCATTCTTCATGAGAAAGGACAAGTCTCAGGAAATGTAAACATGAAGACTTACATTCAGCACATACTTAGTATAATGTAATAAAGGCAGAAATTAGTACAAGGACCAATTTTATAAAACCCAGAAATCCATTGAAATTTAACACGGTTGGTTAGAAGCTAACAAATAAATGTCAAGTAAGTGATAATGTGCATTGAGGTAATGAAAAAGCAAGCAGGGCATAAGAAAGCTACTAAAGCATATGTAGGTCAAAGGATCAAGCTCATAATATAAACTCGCGCATCAAAAAGAACAACCTCAAAGAATGTGCAAGTCGAGAAGCTAAAAAGAGAAAAATAAACTAAGCCCAGTAGAAGAGGGAAAAAAATAAAGATCAGAGAAAAAATAAATCAAACCACAATGAAGAGCAGTGGAATATACCAATAAAGGCACGGGGCTGCATCTTGGGGTCAACAAAAAAGGATCAAGATAAGTCCCAGAGTAGATTTAAAACACAGCAAAAGCCATGAGCTAGAAGAAATGCATGCATTCCCAGAGAAGTCTAGCCTGCTACCCTGAATCATGAATAAACCTTTTCAAACCAATAATGAGCAAAGAGAATATACTAAAAATCCCATAATGCACAGAACTGTATACATGCTGCACTGAAGTTCTAAAAATATTTAGAAAAAAGCAAATAGTCTTTTCCCAAATGTTCTGTGACATTAAAGTGAAAACTTCTAAAGTCCCTTAAAATTTTATAATTATTTTGATATCAAACCTGTACAGATGCTAATGAATTTACATGCAAAAATCATGAATGTAATGCTAGCTAATTGAATCCCAAAATACGTTCACTCATGATGCAGAAATGAGATTTATACCTGAGGATGTAAGAATAATTCAATATATTCAAATCAGGAAATGTGATGTTGCTTATTAATTAAGAAGATAAAGGCCATGTGAACAGAAATTTAGATGTAGTCAATACAAGCAATATTTTTGTGGGTCAAAGATGAATAAAACTGTCCAAGAAGCAGTGTATCACAATTACCTAAAGAGTATATACAAAAATCTCACAGTATTATTCTAAATGGTAAAAGGTTAAAACAAAACAAAACAAAAAACCCTCAAGATTACAAACAAGATAAGGAAACCAATTGACAACTCTTTCATGTGTTCTGGAAGATTTGACTATAGCAATAAGACAGGGAAAGGAGATAGGTAGGTAGGTAAGTGGGTGGGTGGGTGGGTGGGTGAGTGGATGGATGGATGGATGGATGGATGGATGGATGGATGGATGGATGGATGGATGGATAGATGGATGAGGTAGGTAGGTGAGTAGGTAGAGAAATAGATAATACTTATGAATAATATATAAATAAGGAACACTGAACTGATGACCTCTCTTTGCTGATGATAACTCCTTGCAGGAAGAAAACCTGAACAAGTTTAACCAGAAGCAACAAACATCTAAAATTGACCAATTCACTACACTCAAAATTCCAGCTAGTATCTAGTCATATACCATAATGTTCTATGACTACAATAGCTGTAGCACATCTGAATATGGAATGGTGTTTGATCTGGAGCACCCATGTCCTCTGGCTCAAAATCAGTGGTTACTCCAGCTCTAACACATCAGTTACTCACTTCTGGTTTCTACAGTCACTGAAATGTGTTCATACCACGCCCCACATGACACACACATTTTAAAAGACATTTTTTTCTTAAATTAAAGGCAACTAAAATGTATTTCATTCATGAAACATCCTCAGAATAATCTATTTATATGTAGTTTTGATAACAATAAAGGGGATCTATAACATAAAATATACAAACCATTGAGGAAAGAAAGTGTTGAAGACATATAAATGTAGATTTGGAGACCCAAGCCAATATCTGTAAAAACAGATATATTAGTTATTTTTCTTGTAATGAAAAATAATTTCATTTTCGACCGTTTCTTTATTGGATCAAATCTAGTATGTGGCTGGCATAACAATAGCTTAAATATGTCATCTGAGATTACATATGCAGTGTGGGTACCTTCTTAATATAAGAGTCCATCTACTTCAATAAGTTACTCACTTGCTACTATTTTATTTTGAATTAAGAAATAAGTAATTTTAGTTCATTTTGTGTAAACAGTTGAAGATTTCCACTATGATCTTTTCATATCCATAGTTCTTTATTATATAGCAAGTCTATATATGTCATTCTAGAGATACGCAGACATACGTTCAAATTTAATAAAATCGTCAAAAAAAAAAAAAAAAAAAAGAAAGAAAGAAAAAAAAAAGAAAGCATGGTGTGTTTTTGTAGCACTGTAAGAAAGGAGGTCTCCCAATCGAGAACAACACTGGAAGCTCGGAGTGATGAAAGTGAGACTATATATTTTATACTTTGTAAATCCCATCAGGAGCCCAGAATAGCAAGGTTCTATTTCAGCTCAGAGAATGGTTTGAATGATCCTCAGTCCTTCCTTTTTTTTCTAATTAGCTGGATAATCCAGAGTCTCACAGATCATCTGGATCCCATTCCCTCTGCTGCTTGTATTTGTCATCCTCCTCCTCCTCCCTTTAATGTATTTATTTACTAACTTTACAAGCTCATCACAGACCCCCTCCTTCCTCTCTTCTCAGCTCTACCCTCACACCCATTCTCCCATTCCCCTGTCCCCTTTTCCTCAGAGAAGGAGAGCCCTCCCCCCCCCCAATGGGTATCAACCTACCCTGGTGAATAAAGTCACAGCAGGTCTGCACATCCTCTCCATTAAGGCCCAACAAGGTAGTCCAGCTATGGCAAAGGGATCCAAAGGCAAGCAACAGAGTCAGAGACAGCCACTACTCCAAATGTTAGACCCTTGTGAAGACCATGCTGCAAATCTATATCCCTTTAGGGGACTAGGTCCAGCCCCTGCATGCACTTTGGTTGGTGGTTCATTCTCTATGATCCCCCATGAACATTCCATGGGTTCATCTCCACGATTTGCAACATGTTTATTTTAAAACCTGTCTCATGTGTGACCTTGTTATGTCTGCATGCTGTTTGGCTATTAGTCGTTTTTAATTTGTGTGGGTTGAACACTTAGACTACCAGTGTTTGGGTGAAGTTACCTAGATTAGTAACTGGTAGCAGGGTCCAGTGTTTAGCCCTCTGCAGTCTGCTTGCTCAAGGCACTTTTGAAAGTGGACATTTTATTTTATTTTATTTTTCTTAGAAACACTACATAACTTGTTTTTATTCACAAAGTACAAATGGAGGAATTGTATTTTGATACAGAAAGCTACACTTTGCATGCTTCTTAATAAATACTTTATAGATAATCTTTTCAACAGCTCTACTATGATTTGGCTTGTTCCTCCCTTTTGAAGGACAGTAAGTTATTTTTCTATTTAAACCTTCAGAATATAGTCCATTGAGAGATGTTATTTTACACAGTGTTATTTTATACTCAGGGAAGATGACTAGAAGTGTCCAGCCTTGCCAGGGCTCTCTTGAGTGAGGCCATGAACAACCATTCAGTGTTATGACTTCTCCATAATGCTAACAAATCGGGGCATTAACATTTGAAAACTGCTTCCCAAGTGCAGTTGGTTTTCTTTTTCTATAACTAAGCATAGGCAACTAGTTTTGGCTATAAACTGTGTTTGCAAGTGTGCTTATATCCCTTGCTAATTTATTTTTTATTGATAGGGATTTTTTTTTTCCTTTTGACTCAAAAATTAACCTTGTTAATTTACATTGTTTATTATTTGGTGTTCATTCTCAAATGTATTGTGTAATGGAAATTTTCCTTTTTTTTTTTTTTTTGCTTACTCACAAATTTTAATTACACAAATGGTTACAAGTTTCATATTTTAAAAACACAAGTTATTCTAAATCCCACATCTGATCACTCAGCTTTTTCTATTACAGATGAACAGAATTTGAGTAAGCCAGATATTTTTTTTCCTTTTTTTATTAGATATTTTCTTCATTTGCATTTCAAATGCCATCCCCTTTCCTAGTTTCCTCTCTAAAAGTCCCCTATCCCCTCCCCCATCCTTGCTTCCCAACTCACCCACTCCTGCTTCCTGGCCCTAGCATTCCCCTGTACTGGGGCATATAATCTCTGCAAGCCCAAGGGCCTCTCCTCCCTTTGATAGCCAAGTAGGCCATCCTCTGCTACATATGCAACTAGAGACACAAGCTCTGGGGGGTACTGGTTAGTTCATATTTTTCCTCTTATAGGGTTGCAGATCCCTTTAGCTCCTTGGGTACTTTCTCTAGCTCCTCCATTGTGGGCCCTGTGTTCCATCCAATAGATGACTGTGAGCATCCACTTCTGTGTTTGCCAGGCACTGGCATAGCCTCACAAGAGAGAGCTATATCAGGGTCCTGTCAGCAAAATCTTGCTGGCATATGCAATAGTGTCTGGGTTTCGTGGTTGTTTATGGGATGGACCCCAGGTGGGACAGTGTCTGGATGGTCCTTTTTTCCATCTCAGCTCCTAACTTTGTCTTTGTAACTCCTTCCATGAGTATTTTGTTCCCCATTCTAAGATGGAACGAAGTATCCACACTTTGGTCTTCCTTCTTCTTGAGTTTCATGTGTTTTGCAAATTGTATCTTGGGTATTCTACGTTTCTGGGCTAATATCCAATTATCAGTGAGTGCATATCATGTGTGTTCTTTTGTGATTGAGTTACCTCACTCAAGATAACAAACATGTATATCAAAACTTTAATTACCATAAAAGTTTGTGGTTTCATTAAAGAGTGGGGCAGACAGACAGAGCAGTACACAGACTCACTATATAGGCTAAAGCATGTGAAGTGAGGCTTGAGTTCACTAGATTCTATATTGAACTCATGGGAATCCTCCTGTGTCAACCATCCGTAGTACTGAGATTACAGGCAAGGGCCACACACTTGCCTTTCTGTTAATGAAGAGACATTTGAAATGGTGGTGTGATCATCCAGTAATCTGTTAAACATAAGTGTCCTAAACTCTAATCCTCTTATGTCCTCTGTCATAGCACAGCATCTCCTAGGTTCCACCCACCTTTATTTTCTGGTAACTATGTATGCTTCCTTATTTTAAGATATTCTGTGTAGCAATTCTCAGTTAAGATGATAAAATTTTATCTCATTTTTCCTGTAATTTTTATTTTGTGTAATCTTAGTTCAGCTGTTATTTCTCATTTTCTAATATCTCTTTATAGAGCATTTCTTTTTTTATTTATTTATTTGGTTATATTATTTATTGACATTTCAAATGTTATCCCCCTTCCAGGTTTCCCCTCCACCAACCATCTATCTCCTCCCCCCTCCCCCCCACACCACCCACTGCTGACTCACTGCACTAGCATTCCCCTATGTTGGGGCATAGAGCATCCACAGGACCAGGAGTCTCCCCTCACACTGATGCCACCTAAGGCAGTCCTCTGCTACATATGCAGCTGGAGCCATGGGTCCTATCCATGTGTACTATTTGGTTGGTGGTTTAGTCCCTAGGAGTTCTGGGGAGTCTGTTTGGTTGATATTGTTCTTCCTATGGGGTTGTAAACCCATTCAGCTCCTTCAGTCCTTCCCCTAAATCCTCCATTAGAGTGCCATTAGAGTGCCAGTCTGATAGTTGGCTGCCACCATCCACCTCTGTATTCGTCAGGCTCTGGCAGAGTCTCTTAGGGAGAACTATACCAGGCTCCTGTCAGCAAGTGCTTCTTGGCATCAGTGATAGTGTCTGGGTTTGGTGTCTACAGATGGGATGGATCCCTAGGTGGGGCAGTCTCTGGATGGCCTTTTTTCAGTCTCTGCTCCTTTCTTTGTCCCTGCCATTTTCTTTAGATAGGAACAATTCTGGGTTAATTTTTTGAGATGGGTGGGTGGCCCCATCCCTCAAACAGGGGCCATAAATAATCTCCATATGGTCTCTACATGTTCTCTCTCCCCTTTGTACAGTATTTCAGCTAATGCCATTCCTCTTGAGTCCTGGGAGCCTCTTGCTTTCCTGAAATCTGGGACTTTTCTGGTGGCTACCTCGAGTTCCTCATCCCCCAGTGCTACACTCTTCCATTCAATTTTCTGACCCTCTGTACTTCTCCCTTATCTCCTTTCACACCTTATCCAGTCCCCCTTTCCTTCACTCTCCTCTTTCCCTTCCAAGTGCCTCCCTCCCTCTACTGCCCATGATTGTTTTGTTCCCCCTTCTAAGTAGAAATGAAACATCCACACTTTGATCTTCCTTCTTCTTGACCTGTGAAGGATTCTTCATATGGTCTGTGTCTTAGTCATGTTTCTATTCCTGCACAAACATAATGACCAAGAAGCAAGTTGGGGAGGAAAGGGTTTATTCCGCTTA
>NC_034600.1:64628609-64636104 GCF_900095145.1 Mus pahari
GAACCCAAGACTACCAGCCCAGAGATGGCACCACCCACAAGGGAACCTCCCCCCTTGATCACTAATTGAGAAAATGCCTTACAACTGGATCTCATGGAGGCACTTCCCCAACTGAAGCTCCTTTCTCTGTGATAACTCCAGCTGTGTCAAGTTGACACAAAGCTATCCAGTACAGTCTGTGAATTGTATCTTGGGTATTCCAAGCTTCTGGGATAATATCCATGTACCAGTGAGTACATAACGTATGTGTTCTTTTGTGAGGATGAAATGGAGTTATCATGCCATTATCAACGTGAAATTCTTTGCATGAAGAAAAATTATGAACGAGGCTAAAATGGTGAGTGTCTGGTGAGGACTGGAGGAAGGGAAGCTTGTCAGTGCTGCCAGATCTAAGAATTGGAAGCAAACCGTGCAGGCAGCACACATCAAGAATGAAATAGGAGGTGGAGTCCAGATCCCATGAGACAGGTCCCATTACCAGTCAATGCCATAGTAAATGCTCCCAGAAATACCATGTTCTACATCCTAAAATGTGAATATACTGCTTAAATGTCTTAAAGAGATTATGGAGATGTGATTAAATTAAAACTCTTGATGTGAAGTGATTATCCTGGATTACAGAGTAAATTCTGGTATAATTACATGGATCCTTATAGGAAGGACTCTAGGGTGTCAACCTTAGCAAAAGAGAGACATGATTATTGAGCCCGAGGTTGTAGTGATGTACTCTGAAATTAGACAAAGCAGCCACAAATCAAGGGATGCACACTATTGTAAATTCCAGGGAATGGTTTCATATGACATTTCCTGCCAATGTTTTATCTTGCATATCTAACTTACAGAAATAAATTTAATTTGTGTTACTTCGGCTCATTGATTGTAATGATTTTCTATCATAGCAGGTAATTGATATATAGTTTTTTTTCTGTGAATTCTGATTTATTTTTCTTCTTTGCTAAATGGTAAAATAGTATAGAATTATAATAGATGGCTAGACTATATTAATTTTACTTTAAAACTTTCCAATTATGATTTTAAGATAATTACAAAGAGTGTTAGTATATGGACATTTTAATCAGGGAGAATTATTATGGACAGTTCCAGGATATCATTGCTATTATGTTCCATTACATTAGACAGAGCCTATGCGTAGATATAACCTATGATGTCTGCTGAGAACACAGAAGTTAACTTGTGCTAGTATATCCAAAACATGCGACAAGATAACAATGAGTGTAATGAGAAAAGAGGAACTTTGCCTCAAGTTTATACACATATTAAAGTGTGTGTGTGTGTGTGTGTGTGTATGTGTGTGTGTGTATGTGTGTGTGTTTGTGTGTGCACATACTTGTGCATACTTGAGCATGTGTTCAATGATACGAATCGTGTCAGGAAATCATAGAAATAAGAATCAGTATCCATTTAGCTAGAGGAGAATCAAAAGCCAGTGATTTTGTTTATTGTTTGCATGGTGATATTGGTATTAAGCTAGGTCTGTAATCTAAAGGTAGACTTGAATTCCAGGCCCTCCTGCCTCTGGAGTACTGACATTACAGTTCTGTGCTACCACACCATCTCTAGGGTTTTTAGAAGACAAATGTCAATACTTTGTGGTGTAGAGTTTTGTCAAACACTGATGCTAAGTCAAGTACGACAAATATGGTCTTTGTGGCTCTAATATCAAAGGCATGGAGCGAAGGCAATTCTAATTACAGTGAACTTAAAATGAATTGGGGAAAGAGGAAAGCAGACAGATCGGGTTAAGAGTTTTTGATGTTCGGATTTTTTTTGTTTGTTTGTTTTGGTTTGTTTTTCTGATGATGCATAAACACAGGCAGCTGAGAACCTCTGCCAAAGAGCCTTGCTGGAACAGTCAATGGAGATACTATGTGTTTGTCTTTCTTCTGAGAAGATTGCTCTAGCTGCATAGTAGCAGAGGATGGCCTAGTTGGCCATCATTGGGAGGAGAGGCCCTTTGTCTTACAAAGATTATATGCCCCAGTACAGGGGAATGCCAGGGCCAGGAAGCAGGAGTGGTTGGGTTGGGGAGCAGGGAAGGAGGAGGGTATAGGGGACTTTCAGGATAGCATTTGAAATGTAAATGAAGAAAATATCTAATAAAAAAAGAATAGAATAGATGATAAGGATAATTCTCATTTTTTTTCTTTACTTTAGAGAAAACATTTACTGTCCTACCATTAATTATGAAGTTTCATTGTCTGTCTGTCTGTCTGTCTATCTGTCTGTCTATAATGAGACAGGATTTCTCTATATAACCAGGGCTGTCCTAGAACTTACCATGTAAAGATCCTTCTATTTTGCTCCCAACTGCTGTGAATAAAGGCATGCATTCCCACACTTCATAATTATAAAATTTTAAACACTGTATCAAGATGTATTTCATCAGAGTAAGGAGTTACCTTTTAATTCTAGTGTGTTTTGCTCATTTGCTCATAAACAAATGATTTATTTTCTAATGCATTTTATGCATCTATTGAGATGCTCCTGATTCCTTTGTTGAATTACCTTGACATTTCATTAATAGTTCTTACTTGCTATCTTATTAAAATATGTACACTGAGAATGATGTAATCTTTCTTTAAGTTTGAATTCTTTGCTCTTTTAAATTGTGATTTAATGGTTATTCATTTTTTTTGCACAAGATATTACCTACCACAAATATTTTTCCAACCATTTTCATTTTATTTAGATACCAGGTTACACTCGTTGCGGAGAACAATTTGTGTCTATTAGCACCTCTTCATACTGTTTAATACTGTGCGTGAAAGAGAATTATTGATTTGATCAGTGTTGGGCAGAATTCACAGACACCCCACACAATGTTGTAGTGTGAATATGTCATATCTTAAATCTCTTTTACAGACAGACAGATCCTTACATTCCCTGTTCACTTGTGGCTATTCTAAATTACATGTATGGCAATTATTAAATTTTGGTTTTAAATAAAACAACACAGTACAGAAACTCAATGAGACATTTAAACAAGGAGCATATTGTTTTACTAAGGTCTCTGTCTCTCTGTCTCTGTCTCTCTCCCTGTATGTGTGTGTGTGTGTGTGTGTGTGTGTGTGTGCGAGAGAGAGACAGAGACAGAGACAGAGACAGAGAGACACAGAGAGAACTTGTAATCACAGTATCTAAAAACCCTCTCCATTCCACACTCTTCCCCACTTAACCTTTAATAATTTAGTACATGTATCACTAGTCATATCGTAGGTATTTGTGTATTCACTGATCCCTGCAAACAGCTGTACTTGCTTCCTTTCTTTCCTTCTCATTCACCTGCCCTGTGATTCCGTCATATTATACATCATTTTAGACTTAGCTACCTTATATCCTTGGGTTCCTTAGGGATATGGCAGTTTCCCCATTTTTTTTTTATTACTTAGATATTATCCAGGTTTATGGATCCCATGAGGGATTTTGGAGTTTTCCTATCATTTGGGGGGGGGGTATGTATATATGTGCCTGAATGTGTTTGTGAAACTTTTCTCTTACCTAGATTTAGGTTCTGCGTCTGAGACCAAGGTGAACAAGAGGGAATTGTCACATTGTCACAGTACTTGCTGATTCTACTGACTTTGAAAGTCGGTTAGGATTTCAAGGCTTCTTCTCATCTGACTTTGTGAGACCAACAACAGTATCTGTGCATAATGAAATCCTACAGTGAACAATATTTCCTCTACATTAAGATGTTATTGCCAAAGATTTAACACTGCTCTCTGGTAGAAGGAAATTACAAAAATGGAAACAAATGGCAAATTAACATTCTGAAGTATGCAGTCATTGAAAAGCGCAAGAAATTGGAATGCTTTATTTCTTATCAAATAATAAACTAGCAAGAGCATTCTCTTTGTAGGCCATGAGACATAGTGAGTATCCTTGTCATGCCAGGGTTTATTGTCACACTTCTGGCTGAGCACATTACTGTGAAATATCTCCGAGTGCTCCCCTCATAGACTCTAGGTATTGCTGTTCTTTCTTCTGTGACATTTCATTCTTTTCTTCCCAGCAACTTTCCTCACTAAGACAGTAGTTTTCCTTCATGTTTCTTCCGGGTTAGCAGGACTCCTCCTCTTCCCATAGTTAGTCACTCCTCATAAAGATGCACTTTCTTATGATACACAGTTTACTTTTAATGACTTCCTGGTCTTTTCTAGTCTTCAATACATTTTAATCATTACCAACTTACACTCTCTGCCAGTCACCTCATCTATCATAATCAGGTCAAATATCTATGAAAGAAATGTGAAAACTATCATCCACTTTAATGTCTACATATGTGCTTAATTTTATTGTGTACCCACAGTAATCAGTCATTAAGAGATTTATAAGAAAAGTGTGGTAATCTGCTGTTAAAATAAGGTATATTTTGAAAATGAAGTGTTTGTCTAATGCATTGATAGCAACCCTTGGTTTATGTTTTACACAGTCTAACTTGTTTGCTCTGATAATCAAAATTTTAAATGTACTTGAGTGACTGGTGTTACAGAAAGTAACTGTGATGATGAAATTCTATTAATGAAAGGATGCAAAAGAATAAGACTTCACGTCCGTATTTTTAACTTGAAGTTGTATTGTTTATTTGTTTTGTTTTTCGTTTCCTGCCTTATATTTTATCATGTCTAACAACGAGGAAAATCCAAGTATTTTCCCTTTCTCACATTTTGGGAATAGTGCCAGTGTTTCCAAGAATCAGGAAACAATTGACACTAAACCTTTTGTTTTAATCCATGTTCTGCCTGGAGACACAAGTTCTACTGATAAATTGTTAAAATTCTGAAACGTGAGATTGTCTGTGCTATTATATCTTAATAACGAGCCACGGGAACCAGAGACCGGAAAGCTCTACACAGAGAAATCGTATGTTTTCACAGTCTGGCTTTATTTGTTCATCCGATGTAAAATACATAGAGGCTAGGAAGAAGGTGACTTCCAGTCTCAAAGGAAATAGTACCCCGTGTTTACAAAGGATCAGTGCTTCTCATATCTACAAGGAAAATAAATACCAGACTTTTGGGTCGTTATTTTCACGTGAGTACCGTGAGTCTGTGTAAGAGACAAGTCAAGCCAAGAGCAGTTCCCACGATGAATTAATCTTTAAAAATGTGCTAACTGAGGGAGCACCAGAATAAAAGCTAACGTTACCAATGGCGATGTAAAAATAGGCAGAGACCAAAATATAAACAGTATGTTCGTCTGATCCCATAAATGTATGAGTCATGAACGGTACCAAAAGGAACCTGTAATACAAAGATAAATCAGTCCATAGAAATCCACCCAAAACATGGGACCATAAACTGGGGGTGTGAAAAAAGAATATTGTCACTGCACATGAAAAAAAGAAAAAAAAAAATATTGGTAGGATCCCTGAGTACCTGAAAAGTATTCAGGCAATCTCTGTATTTGGAAGCTACAATGTGTATAATAAAAGGCAGAGAAAATGTAATCATTGATTGATTGAATATCACAGAAACAAACAAACAAACAAAAAAAAAAACAGCTTTAAAAGGCAATGGAAATTACGCAAAATGAAACACAATGAAAATGCTTTAATTCTTTCCTAAATTGAAGTTTTTATCATCTAGCTTCCCCCTCTAAAAGTTTATGAATTCAATTTAGCTATTACAGTTTTAGATGGTACTTGCTTATTTTTTTTAGGGTTTATCCTAAAAAAAGCAAAAAACACATTACGAACCACACCATTTATCAATATGAAGTTGTCATGTGTAATATCTAGTGGAAGCAACGGAGCGTCTCAGTGCTTTTCTTTCCCCATCAGAACAAAGCTCTGAGACCCCCAGTGCTCCATTTGCTCATCTCACGTCTACTTACCTATCTTCGTTGATGCTTTTCACATGTCACTGTCAATTATCGTTCGCCTCGGTTTTCACCACTGTCAACGCGTTCATGAACCACCAAAGGACCGTCAAGGAGCTGAATCTCATGTCATTGCATTAGGGTCTTTATTCAAGCTCCAGCTTGGGCCCCCTGCCAACCCTGACACAGCAGGAAGGTGGAGCCCTGACCCTAGTTTTAGGCAAGTGTTTATAGATGTAAGGGTGGTATCTAGCATGGTTCACATCTGATTGGGGGGCGGGGCATTATGACCTTTAACATAATTGGCTGGTGCTGGGAGCCAAAGCCAGCTTAACTTCTCTTTTCCTCCTGATTGGTGGTTTTTAAGAAGTGAAGTGAAGCATCCACAGCAGGCTTGTAACCTGGGGGGGTGCAGATTTGTTGGGGAATAAACCGGAAACTGGTGTTAGACACAGTTCTTGTTGGGGGTTAGCCTAGGAACTGGTGCTAGGGATTGGCCTAATAGTTAACTTGAGTTCAGCCTTAGGTCTGGTTCTCAAAGATGGAGTCTGAACCCAAAAAATTGGGTCTCTCGACATAAAAATTTGCCCTTAAAATTGATGATGATATATCTCTTTTGTTAAAGTTGTTTGATTTTTTTTTTTTTTTTTTTTTTTTTTTTTTAATGTCAACGTCCTCTGATTTCTGGCCTACTCACATATTTAAATTTACTCTACTGGCAGCAGCCATACTGCGGACTTGGAGACTAGCATCAGGTGTTTGTTGTTAAAGTATTTTTTAAACCAGTTACTCATTTCGTTTATCTTTGAAGCGTCACTAAAAAGGTGATTTTTTCACTCCAGTCTTATAGGACAAGTAACTTTTTTACTTTTATTCTTTCGTTTGAATGTGTGTTGTTATAGGCTGCGTGTACATGTGAGCACGGGCATATGGAACCTGCAGACATTGATATTGGGGATCTTTCTCTTTCTTTTCCTTTTCCTTTTCCTTTTCCTTTTCCTTTTCCTTTTCCTTTTCCTTTTCCTTTTCCTTTCCCTTTCCCTTTCCCTTTTCCTTTCCTTTCTCTCTCTCTCTCTCTCTCTCTCTCTCTCTCTCTCTCTCTCTTTCTTTTTCTTTTTCTTTTTTTTTCTTTTTCTAGTGTGTGTGCTCAAGCGCACATACACGCACATCTCCTACTTAAATCCAGAGTTCACTCATAGAGCTAGTCTCACTAACCTGTACACTATCTGAGGCTGCAGTATAAGGTAGGAGCCAAACACCACTGGTGGCCAAGCGCACCAGGTAGTTATGAGAATCTCAGAGATTCAGATGCTAACCACCTGGCGTGTATGGAAATGACTTTCTGCAAAAGCATCTCTTCTGACACTTGGGATACTGTTATTATTTAATCTTTGCATCCTGATTTACATCCTTGGTTTTCATTTGTGTGTTACTTGCCTCAAGTGTGGCACGAAGCCGAATACTAGGTCTCCCAGACAAGCACACCTTGTCTGGAAGAAGGAACTGTGACTGGATGGGCCTCTCACTTCTCTCCTTTCCCTACCATTCGGTTTGTTACTGCTCATTTTTAAGGCTTTCTTTCTTTCTTTCTTTCTTTCTTTCTTTCTTTCTTTCTTTCTTTCTTTCTTTCTTTCTTTCTTTCTTTCTTTCTTTC
>NC_034600.1:64636264-64658695 GCF_900095145.1 Mus pahari
CAGAAATCCGCCTGCCTCTGCATCCCAAGTGCTGGGATTAAAGGCGTGCGCCACCACTTTCTTTCAACATTCTTTCCATCAATTTTGCTTTCTCTCGCCTTTCCCGCTCTATCACTTTCAGATGTGTGTGGGTATATATATGTAATATATATATATATATATATATTATATATATATGTGTGTGTGTGTGTGTGTGTGTGTGTGTGTGTGTGTGTGTGTAATAACTTCTCTAGTATTTCTGAAAGTGTTAGAGCATTTATGAAGGTTTTGGTATAAGTTACAATATTACTTCACTACTTGTTCATTTGACTTAGGTGTGTATCCTAAATATATGTTTGGACTGTTCTCAGGAAATGGAGTTAATTTATTCATTATTGTTCTCTTAATTTTATCTCCTACTCTTCTCATTCTTTTCCTGGGAGCAACATTCTTCATTCTAGCTCGGTATGGTTGCAAGTCTTTCTTCCTTATTCTCTGAGTGATTTGTAGAATCCCTGTCTTCTGTTGGTCTCTCCAGTTTCCTGCAAATGCAGTTTCCTTTTTGGTTTATGTTATTCTAAGCCTTAAATGAAACTCTGCTATTTCTACTGAGAAGGAGCAATGAAACAATTTTGCTTTAGATTTTTCTTTCTTGTCACAAAACATTATGGTGGTAAAATTGTATAAGTTATACTTTTTATAAGTATAATATAAATTAACTTGTACAATTTGGGAATTAAAGGCACCAGTCTACACAGTCAGACCTTTGGTTATATGCTTTGATTCTCCCCCAGTTTAGCTTGCTGTTGGTGGCACTGATAGTCTGGTGCAACTAAAAAACTTTATGTAAAATAAACTCTATGCAGGAAGCAAGAGAAATCACTTATATCCTGTCATTACAACTTACATGAGGAATGACCTGAGCTGTATAAAACCCGTTAGTGTCTCAGGCTTGAAATTATGAGTACAACAGGAGCACATGACTGTAGCACAGACCATAGCTCCATAGTGATGTCAGCAATGACCCTGGAGCTACAGTTACTCTTTGCAATAATGATTCAGTACAATGCCTGCCTTTATATTCTTTTGGGTTCTCTGTTACAAATGACCCCATGTGGGGTTTGTGTTTGCATATAAATATTTTGAAAATTTTTAATATTTAAAAATTATACTTATTTTAAACATGTGTTAGTGTTTATGTTTCTGTGGGATTGTATGCACATTTATGCACATTTATCCACTGCGGCCACTGGATGGTTCCAGCTCAGATTCCCCAGGAGTTGGAATTGTAGGTGGCTGTAAGCCACCTGGCATGAATGCTAGGAACCATCCATACTCAGATCCTTTGCAAAACCAGTATGCACTCTTTATAACTCAGTCATTTCTCCAGCCCAGAAATACAAATTTTTATAATGTATGTAACCATTACTGTAGAAAAATGATAGAATAAACAGCATTCTATCCATATTTCACAAAAAAGTAGACTATGATGTACCTAGTCTTTGTTTTGTTTTTTTCTTATCTTTTGAAGGCTACATGGTTTTTCCTTTCTGTCTTTTTTTTTTTTTTTTTTTTTTTTTTTTTTAATGGAATATATCTCCAAAGAAAATAAATACACATTTAAGTGAGTTTCTAAGGTTCAAAATAATACTGTTCCAAGGTCAACTTTATTTTGTCAAATTGGATTCTACCAGCCTTTTCTAAGATTCTCAGCTCTGTATCTACTGTCTTCTTTTCCTTTCTCCCTGGTCATTAAATAGTCACAGCATGAACATGGCCCTGGGATATTGCTGGTTTTTTACACTGAGGGATTTCTGTGCTTTATTTCTCAAATCCCTTTCTCGAGTTTTGAAGAAATTGAAGTAGAATAGCATGCATATATCATCTTTTTTGCTTTTACATAGTATTTTAATTTGGGATAATACATTTTATCTGTACATACAGACAAGCCTCAGTGCATCATTTCATGAAGCATACAGTTTGTAGTACCCACAGGCAACCATTTTCATTGGACATCCCTAAACACAACAACCTTTATCACTCATTGCTCTTCATTCAGAACAGCTTTGTTAACTTTCACAGAGGAGAGAGAATATCTAATATTTGTTTTTATCTGGCTGGTTTAATTTATTTAGCATAGCATTCTTTAATTCCACCCATTTAATTGTAAATACCAAGATATTTTTTTCTCCATAGGTAAATTAATAACATTGCACATGCTGATTGTTTTTCTTATCAAATCTTCAACTGCTGCTGTTTAGGTTTTTCTAAGTAATAAGTCCTTTAAAATGAGGGTTCCAGAGTCTCTTCGGTGTACTCGCTTTATTTCTCTGATAATAGAGGCAGAAATAGGATGCTTAGATTTTGGTGGAGTTCTGTCTTTGGTTGTTAAGAGAAAATGCTCATTCTTTTTACTCATCTTTCTTGCTATCCAAAGAATTACTACCCAGGGAGTGATTGAATCCACTTGTCTACTTCTACCCTATTAGTTTCTCAATTCTCTTACTTAACTCCAAATTCTTATCCACTTATAAGATCCAAGATAATCATGGCTTTCCCATACCTTTCCCATAGGACATATTTTGTTGTTACTGTGGTTGTCTGGTTTCTGAAGACCGATTTTTTAAAAAAATATGGATTATAACTTTAATTTTTAAAAAAAAATGTTCTTCCTTTCCATCCCTTCTTTGATAGACTGTTTCCCTAAGTAGCCCAGCTGGCCTTGAACTCACTGACAGCTTCTCTGGTGCTAAGATTTCAGGCATATAATATCACACCCAGTTCAGATATGGATTTTTTGAGCCAGAAAATTTTTACATAAATTTGAATATGCCTTTGTGGATTTAGTGCCTCCTTTTGTAAAATAAAAATAGTGCTGTGCTCCTGCCAGCTCATGCCTATTTATAAAGAGACTATTATTTTTTTTTTTCTATGTAGCAGATGCCTTGAGGTGGTTTCAAGTTGAGTGTGGCATAGCATTGATACCACAAAAGTTGGAGAACACTATAAATCAGATCCTCTACAAAAGACTTACTTGAGCAATAAGACAATGTGGACTTTGTTTTGCACCGAATTACATTTAGAAGTGAACAGGATGAATTGGGGGCTGTGTGTGACATGTTACAGAGGCTGAGAGATTCTCCTTCACTTCTCTCCTTGCTTCTGCCCTTCTAACCATTTTATTCATTGTAGATCTCCAGGCCAAATTGCAATTTCTTCTGAGTTATTTCATTGTTCTTATATTGACCTTGACTCAGAACTGGATAATGATGCTTTCCTGGCTCCTGAGTTAAATTAATTTATTTTCTTGTCACATAATTCCTCGGTTACTCCTTACTCTGAGTCTTTTTCTTACTGTTGACCCCTGTGGCTTTTAGCTTTAATCAATCTTTTCTTAGTTTAATTGAAGCTCTTCCTATTATTTCTGACATCCTGAAGTTCATTTTTTTCTCTGAACGCCTTAAAACTAATTCCTTTATCTCTATGGTCTTCAGTGCTCATCATCAGACTGACTATGAAGACTCACCGAAGCATTTAAACAGTGAATACTTTTACCTTCTGTGTGTCAGTTAAAGCTTCCTACTGACTTTCATGCTATTAAGGAATTCACAATTCACAGTAAAGGGGGTGGTGGTTTCCTCTGTCAAGGATTTTGATTTGAATTCTATTGATAATGAATCCCATTATCCATTTTGAATAACATACAGCCTCTAAATTAAGGAATTCACTAATACACACACTTATTCCCATTTAGGTTAAATTTTAAACCAAGACATCAGATACAAGTCTCATTACATTAGATCATAAAGGTGATGGCCTTCCTCTTTAGAGCTTCTTCTGCAACTACTCTCATTGCACGTTACCACAATGTGAGCAGTATCATAAACTGTTTTTAAAAATATAAAAATGATTTGCTTTCACACTAACAAAAAGAACATAATTATGAATAGAAACATTTATGTTTTACCAATGAAAATGGATTGCATTAAAATGGGAATATTTAAACTGCTAGAAATATTTTTCCGTATATTCTTTACAGGTTTGTTTGTTTACATCAAGGTGCCACACTACACTGCTGAAACTTAATGTGTATGCCCATATGGACAGGAACACATGGCAACAGTTTTACTGGAGCCTTCTAAGTCCTGGCATAAGGTGATAACAGGAGCCACCACATTTTTCTAGAGGTATATTTAAATTTTGAGAATGGATTAACACAAATTTCACAACTCCTTAAATGGGTCAAATATAATATAATTGTATTTGAGTTACACAATGCAACTTTTTAGAGTATTGTTGAGAATTGGTTTGGAACAATGATCTGTGGAACAAGAGGTGTATATGAGGAGTCCACAGATTTGGGAAGCAGCACACTATACAAAGCTTTGGTCACCTTCTGATCCTCCTACAGATCAGACATCCCATCAGAATTGTCATCTGTGTAAGGGGAATGGTGAGGTCTCCACACCTTCATGTCCCTCTTTCCAGGCAAGTCCCCTGAGAGACACAGCCCCTGGTCAAGCAGGTCTATGCCTCACAAGTCATTCTTAAGAGGATTCCATAGACCTAAGGCAATTTTCAATCCTGTAAGAAGAAGCAGGGTTATTAAATATGTGGGGAAGTTTTCTGATTTCCACTAACAGTACATTTGAAGATAGGGTTTTCTTCTTCTTCTTCTTCTTCTTCTTCTTCTTCTTCTTCTTCTTCTTCTTCTTCTTCTTCTTCTTCTTCTTCTTCTTTTTATCCTTTTGTTATTTTAATGAAGATTTGTTCATGTCTGTGCTTTCAGTTTTCTATGGCAATAAGTAGAATTACTGCAGTATGTGGAACTTCTATATTCAGCTCACCTTGCATCCATTGCATTATTTTCTTGTGTTTATAACACTCTGTGTTCCTAGCATCTGTGCATAAATAGAAGGGTTTCAATTTTACCATGCTCTCCCCAACATGCTTGATTATTTTTGTTTTTTGTTTTTCACTTCTAATTTGAGAGCATTAATTGTGTGTGTGTGCATGTGTGTGTACGTGTGTGTGTGTGTGTGTGTTGTGAATGTGTGCCTACCTGTACTGTTAACATGTTAATCTGTGTGGGTTGTCAATATATGCCTACTTGTACTGTTAACATGTTATTCCGTGTGTATATGTGTGTGCAGTGGTGTACCTGTGGAACAGGAGGGTGAAGCTTGTCTTCAGGTTTCATCCCCAGTTGCTATCCATCACACTTTTGAGATGAGGTCTCTCAGTAAATCTGCACTGTACTTCTCCACTGGCAAAAACTTTACCACCTGACTTATCTCCTTGCCCAATATGAAGCAAGTGAAATGAGACACCTCTGTGGTTTAAGTTACATTTCCTAAATGCTTAAACTTATTTTGTGTGTTTTCTTCTGCTTACTGTTTACTTGTTTGTATTTGTTGAGGAAATGCCTACTGTAGTGGTTTTCTTGGTTCTTAATTAGGCTGCTTGCTTAAATTTCTTTCACTGTGAATACTTTTATTTTTTTATGAGTTGAGATTTTGTGCACTCTGGGCTCAATATTTCTTTATAGAAGTAATATTCTTGCTATATTAATATTTTCCCTCTGGTTTTTAGTTTATTTTTTATTATTTTATAATAACTTTACCTTAAAAACCATGTCCATGGCTTTCAGGATAAAAACTAAATGCAGGAATACAAATTTACAGCAAGTACTTGTAAAGGTAGTTTTCCACACAGCAGACCAGGAGACCCATTGAACTGTTGGCACTTGAGCTAACTCTAAATAATTAAGAGAAAATTGTGTAATTTCTTTTTTTTTTATTAGATATTTTCTTTATTTACATTCCAAATGGTATCCCGAAAGTTCCCTATACCCCTCCCAGCTCCCTGCTCTCCTACCCACCCACTCCCACTTATTGGCCCTGGTGTTCGCCTGTACTGGGTCATATAAAGTTTGCAAGACCTAGGGGCCTCTCTTCCCAAAGATGGCTGACTAGGCCATCTTCTGCTACATATCCAGCTAGAGACACGAGCTCTGGGGGTACTGGTTAGTTCATTTTGTTGTTCCACCTATTGGGTTACAGACCCCTTCAGCTTCTCCTCCATTGGGAGCCCTGTGTTCCATCCAACAGATGACTGTGAGCATCCACTTCTATATTTGCCAGGCACTAGCATAGCCTCACATGAGACAACTATATCAGGGTCCCTTCAGCAAAATAGGTATTTGGATGCAGTGACATTTGGAACACCCTCTCATTCTGCCATCCTGTAAGAAACATAAAAACAGAGAAAGGGGAAAAGAGATTTACAGACAACAGGCTGCTCCTTTATTACTGGAAAGTCAGCTAGAAATCTTATTAGAAACATTGGTAAGAATTTCTGTGTTAACTGCATTCAAGTAAAATTATCTTACAAATGCTTGAATGGATTTTGACTATGGAATTGTCCTTTAATCTTATGTTTTTGTATGATACAATCTTACAACACAGAGGTTAGCCTACCACACTGACCTGGCAGCCTGCATTCCTACAAGCAACATCTTTCTGAATACTCTGACTGGAGTCAGTATTCCTTCAGAGAAATGGGTGTACATAGCTCTTGTTATTTGAATGTGCCTTATTACTGAACATCAGATTTGGGGAAAATGTAGCCCTTCTTTGTGTCCTTGGTTGCTTTCTGTTTACTGTGGAAATATTTTCACTTGTGGTAGTTTATCACATTTTGTTTATTTTCAATTCCTGATCATGTTCATTTGGGGATTATAAGTGTTCAATACTTTTCAAATACATAAATGTCCAATTTTCTGCTATGGACTATTTGCTTAATTTTCTTAACT
Source organism: Mus pahari (assembly GCF_900095145.1). Taxonomy (NCBI): domain Eukaryota; kingdom Metazoa; phylum Chordata; class Mammalia; order Rodentia; family Muridae; genus Mus; species Mus pahari. The sequence continues at coordinate 64,643,058 of NC_034600.1, forward strand.
GCATGTGAAATAAACACCATTGCCTGTGGTGTATTAGGGCATCAAAATTTCAGTGCCCCTGGTTACATGCTTGCCAGTGACTTTAATTTATCTAAAACACATAGAGTGGAGCTTTAAAACACTCTATGTTTGCTTAAACTTGATGACTAAGAATGCTCAGATTAACATAGTAACTCAATGCAACTGTCCAATAAATATCTGTATGTCTCCTTGTGTAGCCTATGTTTAAGATTTGCTCAAAACCTTTTCTAGCTTACTGTGTTCTATATGAGTCAGGCAGGTTCACCTGGTGTTAACATATGAATTATATATGTGGTTATGATGAATGGCTTTTCCTCAGTCACTTTTGTTTATGTTGCAGGAAAAAAAATTAATTTTAAGGGCTGTATGATTTTGTGCATATACATATATAATCCTTTCATGCTCAGTGCCTTTTGGCAGGTCCTACAAATCTTGACTTACCTCAGTACCAGTAGCTTATTCTTGTCTGTGAAATGTTTCTAATTCCTCCTAACTTAGATGCTATAAATTAGAGTTTCAACTTTTCCACACAGGATCTGAAAATACTTTTTTTCTATGGTGTAATGTTTTTTATAGAAATATTTTGAATGAAATATTTTTCAATAAAAAAATCTTCAAAAGCAGAAATATATCTTATGTCTAAAAATGTATAAAACGTTGTGCTTTTGGTTTTGAAAACACCCACATAGTCCCAGCTTAGTCAAAAGTTCATTGTCCATATAATTGAGGTCAAATTGAATTCAAGTAAGTACAACAGCTGACTGTCCATTTGGCAGTGAGGTAATGCTGCTGTTGCTATCTCTGCCTCCTCTCATTCCCCCTCTTTCCATTCTTTTCCTGTCTTTTAACTAATGCCACAACCTTTCTATTTTAGTGTGATTCTGGCCTCAGCAAAATGTATCGCAAAAATACTGAAATACTATTGGATTTTAATGACTAAGACAGAAATGGAATGATTTAACAACATCCTCTGTTTTCTTAGGTTTTTTTTTTTCCTCTCAAAATTCAGGGCAAACTGCATGAATAATAGTAGCATTCTCATTTTCATATTTCTTTGTTTTTTTTCTTTCTTTCCTTTCCTTTCCTTTCCTTTCCTTTCCTTTTCTTCTTTCTTTTTTTCTTTTCTTTCTTTCTTTTTTTTTTTTTTTTTTTTTTTTGAGGGGTGGTGGTCAGGGAAAGAATGAGGATTCTTCAAATACCATGTCAATGTATATTTGTTAGGTTTGGAGCAAGAGCTTTCTTGCTTGCTTGCTTACTTCCAGATGCCCCCTTAATGTGTCCATTCTTACAAACACTTCAGTTCCTAATTTGTTAAAGATAGATTAAATGAGACACTCACGTCGAAGATTTTTAAAAGAATATTTCTTTTACCAAAGAACTTGTGGGACCCAAATTTGGGTGAAGAGGCATCGTTAGCAAAGGCAAAGTTGTTTGAAGTTTCAGAGGTTGGAAGGCACTGTACAGATGCAGTGAGATGAATTGTAAACAAAAGAAGCAAACAGAGGTGCTATCTGCATAGTGGCCCTGTGAGAGAGTTGGTCGTGAGTGAAATGAAGGCTGTGTTGTGCACAAAAGGCCTGAGTGTGAGAGACTCAAACATAGACATAAAATGGCATCCCTTGAGAGCAGAAGTTTTGGAAGATAGATTTTTTTTTTCCAACTGGAATGTTGAGCAAATAAATACATACATAAGAGTGTTATCAAATTTAGTCTTCTCTTGTATGTAAATATTAGGAGGAAAACTATGGTTCTTTCTATGGTCTTACAAAGCAATGGAGGACATTGGTGTGAGATTTTATGTTTTATTACAACTATATTAAAATATTAAGGTTTCTATTGCTCAAGGTTTCTATTGCTGCAGTGAAATGCCATGACCAAGAAGCAAGTTGGGGAGGAGAGGGTTTATTCAACTTAACACAACCATACTGTTCATCACCAAACGGATTCAGAACAGGAATTCACACAGGGTAGAAACCTGAAGACAGGAGATTTCTACCCTGTAGAGGAGATGGAGGAGCGTGGCTTGCTGGCTTGCTTCTTTTTGCTTGATCAGCTTGCTTTCTTAGAGAACACAGGACTACCAGCCCAGGGATGGCACCACCCACAATGGGCCCTCCCATCCTTGATCACTAACTGAGAAAATGCCTTACATCTGGATCTTATGGAGGCATTTCCTCAACTGAATCTCCTTTCTCTGTGACAAGTCCAGCTTGTGTTAAGTTGACACACAAAACCAGCCAATACAATGTATATATTATATGCATATAGAAATTTTGCATGACTTTTATGGACATTTAAAAGTTTTCATAGTAAGCGATAGTCTTGAATGCTCTGACTTTTCTCTTCTAAGTACCTTTTTTGACTAAAGAGATGTAAAGACCTTTTTAAATGACAATACCACAAAAGGAGTAGGGTATATATAATACAAATTAGACTGGTCATGTGCCAGAAGAAGATGGCATTGGGGGAATGAGAGTAACCTAAGTACTACGAAGCAGATACATAAGATTTGAAAATCAAATAAGTAAGTCTGATGGTGGACTAGAATCCATTGGAAAAGACAGGCACCACTTTCTTCCCAAAGTTATCATTCATTAACTAACTGCCTATGAATTTCCACAAAAATATGATCCTACCAGTATGAAAATCTTAACTGAGCAAACACAGTAATTATATTGGGGAAATATAGAACTTGAAATATTCTGCCATCTGATACAACGTAAGGAGAACAGTGTGAAGTTTCTGTGATAATCCTATGTGTCTGCTGAAAAATTTCAGTATGACAAAGCATCACCCTGAGACTGAGACAGATGCTATCATACAGTTAGGATACACTTACTATGATTAAAGTTTTTCTGAATTTCGAGGTCCAAAAAATATTGTTGCAGCCTCAAAGACTCTAAAATGAAAAGGAAACTAGGTTCATCTCATCATTTGAGGTTAATTTTACTACAAAGGCTACTGGGAATTGCTAGAAATTTAATCGCAATAAGAATACAAAATATTCTTTATATTACATTAGTTATATATGTATCAGTTGAGATTGTGTAAAATAATCCTTTACTGGTAGGAAATATTGAAAACAGAACTCAGAAATAGTCATCCCTTAAGGCTACTTGTCAAATGGTAAAGAAGAAATGGAATGAACTAGAGGTGGGGAGAGAGAGTATGGAGACATGAGGGAGCTAAGGAATGAGAAGGAAAAGAAGAGGGAAAGGGAAGAAAGGAAATGAATATATTGTATGTGTGTGAACACAAGTGTGTGTGTGTGTGTGTGTGTGTGTGTGTGTTCCACTGTGCAGAGAACAAAAGAGGAAATCAAATGGTTTCCACAATTGCTCTCTTTCTTATTTCTCTGCGTTAGGGTCTATTGTAGTCTTAGTTTGTATTATTGTGATAAAACATCTTGACCCAAAGCAACATGTGGAGGAATAGGGTCATTTCAGCATTCGGTTCCACAGTATCCATCACAAGGAAAATTCAGGGCAATGATTCAAACAAGGCAGAAACCTTGAGGCAGGAGCTAATGCAGAGGCAATGGGAGAACACTGCTTACTTACTTGTTTTTTAACCCAGTAGCAACAGAATAGCCTGAGAGTGACATGGCCCACAGTGATCTGGCCCTTGCCACATTAATCATCAATCTAGAAAGAGCACTGGGGTCTTGCCCATATGCCAACTCAGTGGGAACATTTTCTCAGTGTAGATTCGTTTTTGCAAATGATTCCGATTTGTTTCAAACTGACATACTGCTATGCAGCTCCCTCTCTGACCCTAAAAAAATTACCATTATGGCTAAGATGAGTGGCCACTAAGATCATGGGATTCCTCAATGGTAAGGATATAAGCTTGTGTGACCATGCTTACGTTATTTCTGTGGGTGATAGATGTTTAAATTCAGTTCCTAATGTTTTCATAATAAGAACTTTGCCTGACTGAGAAATTTCTGCAGTTCGCTTGAATATTTTTTCATCTACACCAGAGGAAAATTTTATTAGCATTTAAAAGAAAACAATCCAAGGCAGGCAAACTGAAATTTCAGCAGCTGTGCTGAACAGGCAAACTCAGGAGAGAAGAAAAAGTATTCCTTTAAATGGTAGTTGACAACCACATGGAGGGGATTGGAGCTATAGAGAAAGAGTAAGAAACCTCAATATGTCACACACACACACACACACACACACACACACACACACACACACACAGCAAACATACTTAGGTTTTGGCTAGCCTCTAAATCAAGGGTTCTCAACCTGTGACTCCTGACCCCTTTGGAGATTGCACATCCTGTATATCAGATATTTTATCTTGAGATTCATAATGGTAGACAAATTAAAGTTATGAAGTGGCAATGAAATAATTTTCTGGTTGAGGGTCACCACAACAGGAAATTTATTAAAGAGTCACAGCATTAGGAAGATTGATGAAGTGGTTTGAATAGGAGTGGCCCCCAGAAACTCATGTGTTTAAATGCTTGACCCATAGGGAGTGGCACTATTAGGAGTGGCACTTACTAGTATAGGTGTGGCTTTTTTGGAGGAAGTATGTCACTTTGGAGGTGGGCTTTGAGGTCATAGATACCCAAGCTATTCCCAGTGTGACACACTGCTTGTGGATCAAAATGTAGAACTTTCCTCTGCTTCTTCAGCACATATCTGCCTGGATGCTGCATTGTGTCCCAACCTGATAATAACAGAATAAACCTCTGAAGCTGAATGCCAGCCACAACTATTTCCCTCTATGAGAGTTTCTGTGATCATGATGTTTCTTCACAATATAACCCTAAGACAGTTGAGAACCTCTGATCTAAAAGAAAAAAAGAGAGAAAAAAAAAAAATACCGCTCAAAGGTGGACCGATCTGTGGACCCTCAGAGCAACCTCATTTTGGCATGCTCAGATTGCTCTAGGTGTTAGAGTTCTAGAAAGGAAAAGTACAATAGCTCATTAGAGGAATACTGATTCAACCTATCTCTTTAGCATGGATTAAGGTAAGCCTGTGTTCCTAGGGGTTATCCACTCTTCGGAGGAGTGGACACTTAGAGAGATGATTTACCCACTCAATCCACGTAGGTCTGTACTCAGACCAGTGATTATATTCTCTGGAACACTGGTTCACCTTAATGGGTCTTTATCTAACAGTCCATCCTTGAAAGAGGTAACACTAAAGCCATTTAGCAGATGATGCAACCTATTTCTCCCATGAAAATGTAGAGATCCAGTGCCAAAGCTGGAAATATTAATATTTTGTAGACAAGGTCTCTACCCTAATGTATACCATCTAGGTGGGTATGTGCACTTTTGAGGAGCAAATAAACAATAACACCTTTCTGGAATTCTGGAATTGTTACTTTTGGGGCCCCACCCTTAAGTTTGTTATCTTTCTATCCTCTGAACAAGTAACCCTAATTGTCATGAAATCTGGAAGGTGGATTTTTGTTTTTGTTTGTTTGTTTATTTGATTCTCTCCTGGGGTCCACCATCCAACAGTTCCACATCCCATGCCTCCTCCCTGCCTCCTGTTTCCACAAGGATGTCCCACCCCCAGATCTCCCACCCTACTTGATCTCTAACCTCTCTGGGGCCTCCGCTCTCTTGAGGGTTAAGTGCATCTTCTCTGACTAAACCTATACCTGGCAGTCCTCTGCTGTATATGTGTCGCGGCGACTCATCAGCTGATGTATGCTGCCTGTTGGTGTTCCAGTATCTGAGAGATCAAGTAGGTCCAGGTGAATTGAGACTGCTGGTCCTCCTAAAGGATCTCCTCCTCCTCAGCTTCTTCCAGCATTCCCCTAATTCAACCACAGGGTTCAGCAGCTTCTGTCCATTGGTTGGGTACAAGTATCTGCATCTGACTCTTTCAGTTACTTGTTGGGTCTTTCAGAGGGTAGTCTTGATAGGCCTCTTTTTGTGAGCACTCCATAGCCTCCTTAATAGTGTCAGGCCTTGGGGCCTTCCCTTGAGTTGTATCCTACTTTGGGCCTGTCGCTGGACCTTCTTTTGCTCAGGCCCTCTCCATTTCTATCCCTGTAGTTCTTGCAGACAGGCATAATTATGGGTCAGAGTTTTGATTGTGGGATGGCAACCCCATCCCTCCACTTGATGCCCTGTCTTTCTGCTGGAGGTGGACACTACAAGTTCCTTTTTTCCAATGTAGGGCATTTCATCTAAGGTCCCTTTCCTTGAGTCCTGAGAGTCTCTCACCTCCCAGGTCTCTGGTACATTCTGGAGGATTCCCCCCCCCCCAACTGCCTACCTCCCAAGGTTGCATGTTTCCAGTCTTTCTGCTGGCCCTCAGGGATTTCAGTCCTTTTTCCCCCACCCAATACCAGATCATGTTCCCTTTGCACCCCTATATTCCCCCTTTTCCTCCCAGTTCCCTCCCTCCCTCCTTGTGGATTTTAGGTAGATTTATTTCCAATTTTCTGAGGAACCTCCAGATTGATTTCCAGAGTGGTTATACCAGTTTGCAATCCCACCAGCAATGGAGGAGAGTTCCTCTTTCTCCACTTGCTCACCAACATGTGCTGTCACCTGAGGTTTTTAGAATCATGACAGATATTTTGCTTTTTAAAATTTTATGAAGATATAGATTCTTCACTGTATATACAGAGTTATAATGCTTCCAACTCTATTTTTGAATTTGACCATGCTCTAACAGTTCTTTTTTAAATACTAAAAATAAAAAACTGGTAGTCTAAGAAAACCTGGTAGTCATTGTCAGGTAGATGTTTTGTTGGTCTGCTTTTGTTTTGCCTTTTAATTCAAGCTTTCTATGCAAGATGCACACACACACACACACACACACACACACACACACACACACAAGGCTGACACTCTTCCAAGGTCAATCATGTCTCACACAAAGTACTGTGGATACTGCGTCTTATCTTCTTTATCATATTATGTTTTCTGAAGCTAGATTTCTCAGCTTCTTCATCATGTCCTGTGGATGAAGCAGTTTTATTGGCTGTTGATTTATTGTGCTTTATTCTCATATAATTCCTTACAATTGGCAGTTAATTTTAAAATTTGAGTATCCTTTATAACTCTATAACTTCTGCTCACATATGCCATTGAGTTTTTGTTCTTAAAACCATGTGTAAGGTTCGTAGTTTTCATGGCATTGTGGAAGAGGCAGGCTGAGTACAGGTTAGAACGGCTATTGTAGAATGACCACAGGGAAAGACAGACTTCAGACGACTACAATAGGTTCATTTTGAGCTCAACCCTAGGCAAATTAGGTTTAAATCATACCAAGTGAATTTATAACAGTGTTCGACATTTGAATACAAATGGGACACAACTTACAAGTGGCTTATTCTCACAATTTCTTGACAGAATTCTGTTGTAAATAACCTTTTCCTGACTGTGAAATAATTTTGTACCACACATTTATTTTTAAAATGTCTAATATAAAGCATAAAGTTCATTGTAATTTTTCCAAGATTTCTGTTTTAAAAATTATATATATTCTGTTGCATTTATTTTTTATCATATGCAATATGTAACACATTTGTATTATTTTTGAAAATAAAATATGTAACTGTGTTATGAACCAAAAATGTTTAAGCTAAACCAGTTAGTGTCTATTAAAACAGTTTGTATCAATATTTACTTAGTTTTGCAAATGTTTCTGGTGATTCTACTAAGCTTTTGAAAGAAACAGATTATATACAAGGAGAATATTAAAATTTAGGAAATTTACTATAATATTTAGCTGATTAACAAATAAATTTCACAGAGAACATTAAGATCCAGAATGGATAATATTAGCATATTCATAAATATATGTAAATGTACCAAGATAACTACAACTTTAGGTTAGTTATATTTGTTTGCATGTTCTGATTGAATATACAAATTTGTCAACTATAACTTTTCAGTCACAAGTTTGTTTGCGTTAAGAACACACAGATTACCATTCACAGAAGGAAGCTTGGATTTTTAAATACAGTGTGTATAAGTAGATGAAATTCTTATTCTTACATTGACTAAATGTTGAGTGTTAATTTTTATATTTTTAAATGAAACAATTATATCTATTCATGCATGATGTACCTTTGGAAATCAAAATTTAATAATGAATGTAAACAGTACTTTAAAACCTTATTCATATGCTTCCAATTATTAAAATTTGGGCATAAATCAATGAACATATATACCACTTCTCTCAAAGAGTATATAGAACTGGATATATTTTTAATTATATATGCAGGAAATAAACTCCAAAAGAATAAAAGTGGTAATGAAAGTAATAATCACAATTGGTCCATATTCTGTATTATTAGTTGATTTCTTTTATGACATGCTTTTCCTGTCTATTTGATATTCCAAAACTGTGTAAACTAAAGGGAATCTGTTGAATAGTGATTCAAAGATAGCACGAATTTGTTATTTTTTATTAACCAGTGGAATGTATGTTAAATCCTGCAGCTAATTGCACAAGAGGAATCACATATTTCTGGAAGAGCTCCTCTGGAATTATAAATTAAAAATAAGAAATGAATAGTGAATGCTTATCGCTTGATAGACAAACTACTGAATGCTGACAAATCATTTCAGAACAGTTATGGTTTTAGAGGCCCAAACAACAACAAAAAGTCCTCATGTTAAAGCACAGGGACTACGGTCACTGACTTACTTTATTTTCCAGCGAGGGAAGAGCAAGCTGAAAAAAAATTGTACACATAAACATGCAAAAGATGCCTGTAAAAGAGAGCAATTCATTTTGAAAAACATTTAAATCAGTTAAATAATTCAAAATCAAAACTATCCATTTCCTATGTTTAATACTAATTTTGAACTACCCTGTCGCATATCTTTCTTATAAAACATTGGACTTTATTTTCACAGTACCCTTTTGTAAGCTTCTCTTTCCTTCAAAACCCTCCAGTTATTACTATCATCTGCATCATTCTTATGCAAAACCCTTGTTTGTTTGTTTGTTTTCCTCTCCATGAAATCTTTGCAACTGACTAGAGATGCTTTTAGTTTTATTATTAATAAATATGGCCACGTCCAGCATGGCCTTGGTGGGGACAGAATGACATGGTTCCTGCCCCTGTGACAGTGGATGTAGGTCTCCGTGAGTGTTGAAGACTAACAAGGCATAAGACTTGTTTGTCTAATCATGTTCATATTTTTCATTCCTCCCTTAAGGAAAGTTCTCCTCGTTAATGTTAAGGATTCCATGATAATCACAAACAGTATGAGTCCAGGAGGCAAAGGCATGGCTAACATCTTAGCAATCTTTTATAAATGCTAGAACCTTTAGGACAGCCATTAAGGCTATGGAAAAGCCTAAAACATGACTTTGAAAATATATAATTTCTCAACTATGCAAAAAAATAAAGATGAAATATCAGTTATGTGGGCTTCAAGAATCTAAAGAAACAAAGGCAGCTACACTATGAGCCAGCTTATCAGGAATATACTTAGAAAGAAATGCAGGCAGATTCCTGAGTTCAAGGTCAGTCTCTGGGTGCGCAAGGTTAGGCCCAGGCGTGGTATAAATGGCAATTTCAGGACTGGGTCCCACCCAGTTAGCTGGCATCTATGCTTAACAGAGGCAGGCAGAGCTCTGAAATCTTTTGCAATGTTAAAAGGTGTGCTCACCATCTCCCAAGAATTAAGAGGCTGGGGCTGGGGTTATAGAATACTGATTCATAGGATAATCAAAAGGAAAGGTGGAGTAAAGGACTAGATTGATAGGTAAAATAAAAGATAGGGCTTATGATCTGCAGGAGATGAACTATCCAGAGAATTTCTTTAGAATAGCAAGAGCGAAATGCTTGGAGAACTGTCTCCAGCAGAACATAGAGAGAGAGCTGTATAGAGATCTGCAGAGAAAACTGATCAGAAAGAAAGAAGATGAGAGAAAACTAGTGCTAAGAATGTTCTTCAAGTTGTCTAATGAATATAAAAAATGGTATGATTTTTCTTAAACTGTATATATTAACATCCCATTTATTTACCTATTGTTTTCTATAAAACAATGTGAAAATTACCTTCTGACATCTACCTTTTAACAGCATGGTTTGTTTCTGTGGCGCTTTAATAAAGTAAACCCTGGAAACAATTGCATAATTTTTCAATAATTGTTTTGAAATCATAATTATGAAACTCTCCCCCTTCCCTTCCTTTTGTCCATCTTTTCCCTGAACAATGAGGAAACAGATGGATTAGTTAACATGGAAGGGAAGATTCTTCCTGCATCAACCCTAAACAAAGAAAGGAAGACTGCTAGGGAATCCTGGGAGCAGGAAAAATGGTTGCCGGAAAAGATCCTCCCCATTGGTTATCCAGTTCTGAGTACATAACTTTTATGAGAAAAATCATCGACTCTAGTACTTTCTTTTTTTTTTTTTTGGTTTTTCGAGACAGGGTTTCTCTGTGTAGCCTTGGCTGTCCTGGAACTCACTTTGTAGACCAGACTGGCCTCGAACTCAGAAATCCGCCTGCCTCTGCCTCCCGAGTGCTGGGATTAAAGGCCTGCGCCACCAGGCCCGGCGACTCTAGTACTTTCAAAGTAAAAATTTAAGTTCTATAAACACTCCTTGTTCTATAATCACTACTTAGTCCCATGCAGAATCCATTGCTGTTTAGGTAATATACTATTTGAAAAATCACTGTGCATATATGCACGCATGCTTATAGAAAGAGATCCTCTTTATCACCACCTAAGAAATGACAAATGTGAGAATCCCCTTAGGCACACTCAGCCCCCAAGTTAACCTTGAATTGTAAATACTTGTCAAGGTTGCCTACTCAATGTCCTGTAGATTTTCTTCCCCCAACATGTGGTCTCTGGCACATATGCTTTGCCACTCTTGATTTAAAAGCCATCATTCGTTTCTGACTCTCATTTTTTTTTTTTTTAAGGTTTGTTCTTTGTAGGTTGACACTGCATAAAGCCATAGCACAGTAAGCATATCATTCTCATCCTTTGTCTCACTTAGGAAAAAAAAAAAAAAATCAACACCAAAACTTGAATGTTCAAAGTTTTCACACAGCATACATTTCAGTAAAGATCTCTGGGGTTTAAAACAATTAAACTATGTTCTTGCCTGAGAGGTTGGTAAGCATCATTAGTTGCATATTTAATCCATTCCATTCATCTTATTTTGTTTAGTGACTATGCCAATTTTTAAGTAATTGTTAAATTCAGCAGGGAGGAATTTATTGGAACAAAATCAGTTGCAGATGCTGAGGTAGTTATTTGTTCTCTGAGGTGCTTATTGGTAACCTCGGGCTTCTTTGTCTTCTTTTCTTTTTTTTTTTTTTTAAACCTGACTAGAAATTAGCACTAGACTTGATCTCATTTCCTTTTCCCTTGACTAATGACTGAAGGAGGCAAAGCAAACAATTTAGATGAAATAATAAAATTAGGCTATGGAGTTTCAATAATGCATTTTCTTTATTTGTATGTGAAAAAAAAAATAACACGGACTGGGGAATCACAAATGAAATTAAGCTTGAAATTATATGAGATTATTTTGAGGACTTGTTTTTTCAGCCAGCCATCATCAGTTGTGTTTTACTAAAAACATCAAATGACCATGGAAGATTATATACTGTGAAAGAACATAGATTAAGCTAAGGATACTAAAAACAGATACAGTGAAATAATAATTTTATGTACAATAAAAGTAAATTAAAAATTATACAAAAATAAATAAATAAAATTAAAACCTAAAAGCAGCGTAGAGACTCAGAGACAGCTGTGCATGCATCCTAACACTGAAGATGCTAAGCTGAGGATCAAAGAGTTTGGGTTCAAGTTGAAGTACATGAGTTTAAGGTCAGCCTCAGCAATTGTAATGACCCTGTCTTCAAAATAAAATGGATAAAGCTCCCCATGGAAATAACCCAAGCAAACAAAACAACAAAAAAATAAAACAATTTAGGAAATACCCAAGACAATGAGAAAATCTATAAAGAATAGGAAATAAGAACAAAATAATAATAATAAAAAAAAAAGACAGCAATTTCTTTAAGACTTGTCTTGCATAGCATAGGCAGGCTTTGAATTTCTTATGTAGATGAGGCTAACCCCCATGGCATAGAGATTATTAGGGTATGTCATCAGGACTGACTCTGGACCATACTTCAAATTGAACCATGAATGCTAAGCAAGCATTCTACCAGTTAACCTACACTCTCAGACTATGCAATGGATTTTAATTGTCCCATTTTTCTTTAAATTATAGACCATAATAGAGAACTAATAGAGAAAGTACCCCCTACACTGTCATTATATATTCACATGAAAATTTTCATAAAATTTTGAAAGATACAATTAAATGGTCTAGAAATTCTTGAAGGACAGAATACCTTCAATTATCATATATTGTCAATAAACATTTTTAAGTGCTAAAATAAATTTCACATTAATATGTATCCACTCAGTGTAAATATTCAATTATTTACTGATATACTGAAAATAATTTTTGTGAACAACTCCAAAGACTAAGTAAATACCTAACATAATAGTTGCCATAATTTTAGAAAAACAAATTATGTGCAACCAATTCCTCTGGTTTATAAAGTCAATAGGAAATGGATGATTTAATCTTAATAGGTATATTGAGTATTTTATAATTTTATTAATATTTAAATTTATTACTAATAATTTCTATTCACTAAATTATTTGTAAGAATTCCTAGTAATTATAATCAAAACATCATTTAATCAAAGACTTCATATAATCATTAAGGACAAATCTTTGTTTTTCCATAAAGATGTGTAGACTACAGCCCTAATTTTAATTAAATCTTGTAAAGAAATCTTCCTGGGGTAATATGTTTAATACTAAAAAAACAAACAAACAAAAAACAACAACAAAAAAAGCATACCTTATATCTTCTCAAAAAGCTCAAAATCTTTTGTATATACACAACCTTCACTGTTACATTTCATTTTATAAAATAAAGCAAGGCATAATTATCATTGTGAAACTAGAAATAAAGTTCAACTTGTCATAATGCTTCTTTTGTAGTCTCTGCTTGAAAAGGCAGCTTTCATTCTCCATGCTAACCCGATTACCCTTGATTAATTCTGTTCTTCTAAGAGAAATGGCAATAAACTAGGTATGGATTAGAACCAGAAAGAAATAGCAGTGACATCCAATGTCTGGGAAAATATGAGGGATTTATTTAGAAGTTCAAGGAGGCAGTTAACATGTTAGTTTGTATCCAGGTAGCTGGAAAAACAAAACCAGAGCTGAAAGAAGCTGATAGAGAAGTGGGTAGTTTCACCTTTAATTTGAACTCATTTTTTTATACAGCTTAGTTTTACTGCAGGAATCAGCTGTGTCATTTGGATTCCCAGTTGTTTCTCCCCAACTCCCAATTCTACTATTAACGTAAAGAAAACAACCAAGGATATATCTTCCTAGAGTGATTTTGGCTTCCCAAATGGATACGAGTGCCTAGTGTCGAGCCCAATATTTGTGCCGTGTGTTGGGTATGAAATCTCATTTCCATATTTCCCATTTGTGCAGTTTATGTTGAAGTTCTCCCATCCCAAAAGACATATGTTAGCTATGCTAAAAGATAATTTTTCATAAATCTCTCACATTTCTTCATCTCTAGATATTAACAACCAATTCACTTAGATTAATCTGCACCCAGGGTAATATGAATATGAAACATTGAACTCCTCTATGATATCTGGGAAGCAAAAAAAAAAAAAAAATCCTCTCCCTTCATTCCCATAGAGAATCTGTTTGTAGTTTCAGAAAACATGTAATGTCAGAAGTTTACATGGGTGGTTCCTGGGCTCACCGTTTGTCAAATGTTACATTAACCCACTGACTGCTTCTTCGATTTCGGGAGCTGCATCACACTGAAGAACCTGCTGGTTCTCTGCAAACCATGAGACTCATTGTCATTGTTTCCTAGAAAACTGAACATCAGTCTGAAAAGACCACTAAATAGAGAGCAAAGTGTGCAGAATGAGAGGGGAGGGATAGGAAAAATTATTAAAAGGGGGTGTTAAAAAAAAGCAAACAAACTTGATGACTAGAAATTCTTTACAGATGGCATAGGTAAAGACGAGGGGTGTGGCTGATACATAAGAAGTGGAAAAATAAGAGCTATGAAAGATAGAGATAATAAATTAATGATCAGAAAGACTTAACTAAATTAAATAACTTCATTTCTATGTTTATTGTTTATTATCAAATCTTAAAACCAAAAAGACTTTCCCCATACTACTCAAAACTGACTTGTAATTCAATAACAATCATATTTGACTACAGCTTCACAAAATAAAGTAGATATTAGAAGAAAATAGCCCAATTTAAATTTTTATATGATAAAATTATATTAGATATGATTAGAATTATATATGATAAAACATGATTTGAATATAATACTATGTAATTAGTTAAGGCACTAATCAGGGTATTTCTAACTAATCAGGGTAAGTCAATTTCTTAATAATTATTGAAAATCAAAACCTATCACAAAGAGAAACATATTGAAAATAGAAAATGTTCTTATCAAGTCAAAATGCAGGAATATCTGATCTTATATAGTGATGTTCTTCTCTGCATCCATGCCTACATTACTCTATATCTGAGGGCTGGCCGCATTACTCCATCTCTGTCTCTCTTCCCATTCATTTTTGCTCTGGCCTTCGTTTCTTATGTGGACACTGCTATTGTGGTTGATGCTTGCAGGCTCTACTTTGTGTAACAGTCTAGTGGCGTCAGAGTAACCCAGCTAAGGGATCTCATAGGGAGTTGGAGCAGTACACAGATCTTGTCTGTAATGCAGAAGCTTCATCACACAGGGTCATCATGGTGATGTTCTATCCACTTCAAGGGATGCTAGGAGGAGGAAATGAGCGCCAGCTCCTTAATACGGATAATAGGGAGATAGCACTGAAAAGGCCGCCTTAATGAAAGATGATTATCGGTTAGAATTGAAGAACTAATACCAATATTAAAATCCCAGTAGATGTTTTGCTTGTTGACACACAAAACAAACAAGGAAATAAAGCTGAAGACAAGGAATAAAACAGGATCCAAGACAGAAATAAATTAAAAGAAAATTCCCTGGGAATTCATATTTGAGAAAATAGGTGGGCTAGAAAGGCCGAATTGGGAAATGGGAGTGAGAGACATCAGTGAAAATTTATGGTAGTGGCCGTGAGCAGAGACACTGAGATTAAAGGGTAAAGGGGCCTTGTAAGAACATTGCAGTCTATTATGCCATTCAAAGTGAAGTGAATAAATCGTATACAAGAACCCTTCCTTTAGGATGACTGCAGATTTAGTGGTAATATGAAAACTACAAAGATAAAAAACAGTATATTACACATTATCACAAAAAGAAATAGCTAGCACTGATTTCTATTACGATAGCACAAAAGTATTTGTACTTCTATTTGGATATCATAGCAAACTCCAAAATCATAAGCAAACCAAATAATGAAGCAAGCAAACAAACAAAGAATGAAGTATGGGCCACTGAATTGGCTCAGCCTGTAAGGCTTTGTGTCAAGCCCGAGGACCCATGTTTGATCCATGAAATTGACAGAATGGAAACAGAAGTTGCCCTCTGTACACAACAGGCACGTTATGGAAGCAATGCACACACACACACACAC
>NC_034600.1:64658770-64737522 GCF_900095145.1 Mus pahari
TTTTTTTTTTTTTTTTTTTTAAATTCAAAAGATTTGAGAACAGTGTGCTCATGAAGGCCAATCTCAGGATGATAGCTCTTCACAGTTTGGATCTCAAATGTTTCTTCCTAAACTTTACAGACTCAGGGAGATTTGTCTTAGCAAGAGAGTGATTATTTGTTCCTTCTGACTTGTGATAAGTGCAAGTTTCCTTAAATCATAAAGTAAATCAAAAACTGCACATGTATCCAAGAATATTTTTTAATGTATGGGGTAAAACTGATCCACCTGTGGGGCTGTAGGATTAGATTGTATCACATTTCCTGAGGAATCTAACTTCTAATTTACCCAGTAGAGAGCACAGTAGCAGACCATCAAAACTATTCCACCTAAAACTAGCTTAGTGAGCCAGTTAGTTTAATGATGCCTAATTATAGAAACCTAGGTTAATCTAAATAGCTGAGCAATTTCTCCCTCCCTCCCTCCAGCAACTGCCTGACATGTCTAGAGATAAGGGAAGTTTGCTCAAGAGAGTTACAAGAACCCAGCTTCTTCCAAGAGGAATGATAGTTGAGTCCATCTTGGGATGGTCCCCAATGCTCAAATATAATTATTCACATTTTAAAACAGGAATAGCCATGTCATAGCCAGAGGACAAAGTTTCACAAAATATATCAAAAGTCAATGAAGTGTACTCATAAAAGGAGTATAAACAGTATTTATAGAGGAAACTTATTCATATATTCAAAATCATCTGCTTAAATTTAATTTGTAAAGTGATTGCACTTTTGATTAAAAATTTACCGAGGATTTTTTTTTCTTATTATATAGATTGCTTTAATTTTTCACAGAAGTTAACATGCTTATTTCAAAATCTGTGTTGTAACCAGCAAGTCATTTTTTTAGAATACAGATGAGGAAGGATACTTGTTTGAATATATTTCAGTAATTATTGAAGGACTTTAGAAACTGGACTGCTGTTAACGTGACAGTGTTGGGCTTCTTTGTTTTGTGCTGATATAACACAGAAACTTATCCCACAATCGCACACACACACACACACACACACACACACACACATACACACACACACACAAATCTCACATTTCTAAATAAATGAGAATCCCAACGGCAAGGTGTTGTCACCTGACAAGAGCCGTTTTGATGCCCTGTCCCTTGGTAGAGGCTCCAGAGGATGTGAGATCAAGAGAGAATTGAAGATATCCTCTTATTCACACGCTATTCCCAGGACCAGGAGTTTGCTTCTGTGCTGGTACCATCTGTCTGCCTGAAGTCAGCACGTTCCTGGCCTAATCAAGTCTTCAGGCTTCACCTCCCAACACAGTTACAGTGACAAGCAGATTCTCAGCACAAGCTCATTGCTGGAGATACTCAAACACTAGCAATACTAATAGACAAATGAGATGAAATCAAAGCTCTGGACTACACAGGTAGCCACTTAAAACCTATTCAGATGATTTGATTCCAGTGAAAATCAAGGACTTCTTGATTGTCCATTGTGTTCAAATCATAATATGGCAAACAATCTAGTGTGATGTTTATTACATTATATACATGCAGCCAAATACAGATGCAGATAGCGAATATCCTTAAATTACAAAATAAAGGTATATACACGTTTAAATTGAAGAGGCTGTATAATGTCATGTGTATGACAGTGGGCAAGATTATTTACGTAATGATTCACAAAGAGTTATGGAATTGAATTTGATTATTATTATCAATTACTTCTTTAGGTGACCAGAATGTATTACTGCTAAAGAAAAATCTCAGACTTGTGTTATCAGTAATGACATAGTTACATATTGATAAAAGAGATTATGTAAAACTTTAAAACCAAGCACACTATGCCTGTAGACCAAGAGGACCTTACGGAAAGACAGATATGAACATCCACAGAAAAAGTCTGACGGTCCTCAAAAAGGAAGTAGTGAATAGTAATTGAACGTCTTTTCTAGTGATACAAAGCCCAGTGCTTGGAGCTTGATAGTAACATCCACTCCTTTGCATTCTAAAAGGATCGCTCTGGATAATACACAGACTAACCCTAAAGGGATATAAATAGAAGCTAAGAGATAAGCAAGGAGTATAGATGACAGACTCTGGGAATGCGTTGGAAGAGGCGGAGACTCTGAAAAGCCATTAGGAATTCATTTCAATATTAAAAAAAAAAATTTGGCTTGATTACAGAATAAATGACTAAAGCAAAAATCAAGACACTAGCTCTGGGGGTACTGGTTAGCTTAGTTCATATTGTTGTTCCATCTATAGGGTTGCAGGACCCCTTCAGCACCTTGGGGACTTTTAAGCTCACCATCAGTAACTAAACATCAGACTTTCCAGTCCCCGCTGAACACACGATTTCTTTAGTATCATCCCTCATCAACTATCCCACGTCCACCCCATCACTGTACTCCAAGAGTTGGAAGCATTCTCCAGTAGGCAGGTGACTGTATGCTTACACAAGTCAACCTGGAAAACAGATACACTTCTCTCTCCCTGGCAATGAATATAGGCTGCGACCAGGCCTGTGTTTTCAGACTAGAGGTTTCAACAGCTATGGAACACCCAAGATGAAAAACTTCTAATTCCTTCCATTCAGGCAGACATCCCTTGGAGGACTGTCAAAATTCATTCCCCGTTTTATTTTGTTGTATCATGTATTGAATTTAAGAACCACTAAGTATCGCAAAATTGACGACTGCAATGCTGCTACAGAAGCAGTAAGACGGCACTCAGCATCCCTAAAAAAGCATAATCCAACAGCATCTCAAGCCTTATGAGATATTTCAATTCCTCAGCTGTACCTGTTTTTTTTTTTTTGTACCAAAACAAATAAACACTTGACTTAAATCATTATTTCTTTAGAAATGCTGACTCCTTAAATAAATGAAAGATTCTCACTTTTAAGACTATGCCAATCTGAGTCTCTGTTGCTATGATTAAACACCAGGAGAAAACAGCTCAGAGAGGAATGGAGTTATTTCATTTTCCATTTCCGTTTCACATTCCCTTATCACCATTGCTGAGGGTGTAAGGGTTTGGGCCTTTTCTATGTCTGCCCCAGTTCCTGAATAATGACAAAGAGACTTTATTCATGAGTTGATGCCAGGAGCTTAAAATATGACTGTTGATAACTAACTTGTAACTCAAACATCCCTTTTTTTACTAAGTTCTGCTATATGGCTGGTTATCTCTCCTCAGTATCATCAATCCAACTTCTTCTGCTACTCGGTGCCAAATTGTCCCACATCTGGCGCTTTCCCAGAGTTCGTCTCTCTGTCTGGACATCCCATGCTACTATTTTTGCCTTTTGCTATAGGTCATAGGCTTTATTTTATCCAGTTAGAAGGTGCCTTAGTCAGGCAAGGAAGGACAGAAACATCTTCACATGGTGTACAAAGACATCACACTAACACAGGGAGTCGAGGCAAGAACTCAAACCAGGAACATGAAGACAAGAACACTGATGTCAAGAAGTAGAGCTTACCGGCAAAGCCTCCCATGGCTTGCTCCACCTGCTATCTTAAACATCACAGGACTCTCTGCCCAGGCTGGCACCACATAATGGGCAATCATTGATCAAAAAAGATGCCCTGCAGGCTTGACCACAGGACACTGTGTTGGAACATTTCTCAACTGAGTTTCTTTCTTCCCAAATGATTCTAGCTTCTTCCATTTGACAGAAAAATTAACCAGGGCAGCCGAAAAAGGACTGATTTCCCAGACAGCTGTCAGTCACCAGTTATCTCAATACCCTTCCCTACTGTTTTAAAAATAGTATTTATTCTTTGAGAATTTCCTACAATGTATTTTGATCAGGTACACTTCCCTAATGCAACTCTTCCCAAATACACCCTCACTTGCTTACCTACTCAATTTATAGTTCTCTCTTGTGTTGTTACTGTGACTGTGTAAGCCCATCAAGTTCAATTTGCTTTGCCAAATATTTTGGATGGGGAACCTGCCCTAGAGTATTGCCTCATCTACATGGGTCACATCTGTTAAGAAAATTGATTCTCTGTCTTCCTTTCCTAGTGGCTATCAAATGGGAATAGCATTTCAAATTGGGATTGGCAGTTCATGCTTACATCCCTTTTCCATTTTACCCAGCTTGAGATTCTTGGAGCTAATGTGCATTCTGTCACAATTACGGCGTGTTCGTATGTAGAACTACCCTGTTCCTATCTAGCAAACACTGCTTACTCGTAGTCACCTACTAACTCTGACTCATAACAGTCCTTCTGGTCCATCTTCCTTGAATATTCCTGAACCCTGTGGGGTTTCCTAGGATGTAGGCATCCCATTTAGGGATAAGTACTTTGCAGTCTCTTCTCTATATCTTGACTACTTGTGCATCTCTGTGTTAATCGTCCTCTACTTCAAGAAACAGCATCTCTGATTACAGTTAAGAGATGAACTAATCTGTGGTGTAGCATTAAGTCATTGAGAATCATTTTTATACTTTCTCTTTAATGGAATACTGGTAGTATATCTTCCACAGGGCTATGAGCTAATCTATCCAGGCAGTCCCATTTCTTGGAGTGAGCCTCACATCTAGAAAGCATTATGTGGTTGTTGTCCTATTTAGCTTTCTATTGTTGTGATAAACACCATGCTCAAAAGTAACTTGGAGAAGTAAGGGTTTATTGGTTTTTACATGTCCCAAACACAGCCCACCACTGAGAGAATCCAAGCCAGGAAATCAAGGCAAGTAGTTGAAGGTAGATACTGAAGCAGAGCCCATGGAAGAATGCTGCTTGAAACTACCACTTCATGACTCACTCACCATGCTTTATTACACAACTCAATGCTACCTTTCCATGGAGAGCTCTACACACAAGATGCTAGGACATCCTACATAAATTATTAGTTTAAAACTACAAAAGACCACAGGGACTTGCCTAGAAGCCAAACTAATGGAAGCATTTTTCAATTTAATTTTCCCCTTGCTAGGTGTCTCTAGTATGTTACAGTGGACAATAAATCAATCAGTCAATCAGTCGCAGAGTTACTGCCCAAACATATGCTGTTATTTCATCAGTAACCATGTACTGCCACGACAATTATTATTATAGGTTGCAGATTTTGCTGCTAAGTAAAGCTGTTTATTAGTACCCCTCCCCTTTTGGTAATGAACACAGAGCACTGTGAGAGCTAGCCAGCAGGGAAGAAAATTCCAAATGAGTACCACCTTCAGACATGTTTTTTGTTCTTTGACAGATATATGATGTCTTCACTTAGGGTCTTAGTGTTAAGTTCTGGAGGCTAACCAATAGCATTTGCAATACCCTGTAATGTCTGGTCCTATGATATTCTACAGGCAAACCATTCAAAAAGAGGTAGCTCGTTCCCGGCACTGTGGATGTTATTTGCTAGCATGTGATATCTAATTGGGTTATTATCCCTTGGCTAAAGAGTCATTCCACTTAATCTCTTCTTACATATGCATCATTATACATTTTAGAAAGCTTCCATAATTCCCTTCCTTGTATTTTATTCTTACTATCTTTACATAATTGAGTCATAATAACATTACATTTTATTTATTCTTATTTTTTCAGTCTTTTCTTTTCAATTCTTGGCACCATTTGGATATTCTGCAAGTTGCCATTGGAAATGATGGCATGAATTTACTAATGTAATAATGTTACTTCTAAGACAATCCACATATGTTAATGGTGAACCAACTTTTTTTGTTGCAAAGAAAAAAATCTACATTTGAATTTTTATTTCTAAAAGATTTATTTATATATTTACTAATAAAAAACCATGTATATATCATATTCCAAGTAGTGAAAATTTAAACTAAACTGAAACTTAGAAATGAATAATAACATGCTGTCTCTCCTCCCTTCCTACATCTCTCTCACTCTACCTCTCTGTTCCTTTGACAGCTTCTGGAGATATGCAGAGATTAGTTTCACATTCATGGTTTTCCAGCCATGCCCTCTGTGCCAGTAGAGAAAAAGATATTCTTAATGCAAAATTATAGCTTTTACATAATAACTATTCCTGGTTTTCATTTTGATGATTTTTATTTAACGTAAAATTTTCATGCTTTTTCAAATAAATAACCTAAGAAATATCCATCTTTCCTCCTCTTAAAACACACTTGTAAGATTCGACTTTGATGCCAATTTATTTCTAGTAATAAATATGTGTGTGCTAACTAGTATAAATAGTTGCAGCAAGAGGAAGTGCTAATATCTCTAGAAAATATTGAAAAGTAGTTCAAAATATTTAAAGGTTCTAAAATTTTATATATAGGGAATATATATTTATATATATATTCTCTATAGTTTTCCCAGTTACATATAACATGTGAAAAACTATAGACATGCATGTCTACACACATTAAAAAGTGAAATTTGGACACAGAAGACAAAAGATAAAACTTTTACACAACTCAGACTGACAATTCCACCTATTTTGGTAATAAGACATAAATAAAACTTTTGACAGATGAGTACAGATTAAAAGGGTGAATAAATCAAGGAGAGCCATTAGAGATATGTCTGACAAGTATGGAGAATAAATATCTTACCTCGATGAATTTATAGATATATAAGATATAGGTATATCATATATAGATATATAGAGAGAGATGAGTGGAGCCCCATCACTTTTTTGAAGTAATTCACAATTCTTTTTATTATGGAAAACACAATAAATTGAACAAAAATAATTTTTAATTAAATATCTTAAGAGTATATGTCAGAGAACCTTTTTAGTTCCTCATGTTGCACTTTAGATCATTTATTTTATCTTATTTTATTTTTTATTAGGTATTTTCTTTAGTTACATTTCAAACGTTATTCCCTTTCTTGGTTTCCCCTCTGAAACCCCCCCTATCCCCTCCCTGCTCCCCCTGCTCACCAACCCACCTACTCCTGCTTCCCTGTCCTGGCATTCCCCTACACTGGGGCATCGAGCCTTCTCAGGACCAAGGACTTCTCTCATTGATGACCAACAAGGCCATCCTCTGCTACATATGCAGCTGGAGCCACGAGTCCCACCATGTGTACTCTTTGGTTGGTGATTTAGTCTCTGGGAACTCTGGAGGTACTGGTTGGTTCATATTGTTGTTCCTCTTATGGGGCTGCAACATGTGCTCGATCTAATGGTTGGCTGAGAGCATCCACTTCTGTATTTGTCAGGCACTGGCAAAGCCCCTCAGCAGACAGCTATATCAGGTTCCTCTCAGCAAGCACTTGTTGGCATCCACAATAATGTCTGGGTTTGGTGACTGTATATGAGATGAATCCCAAGGTAAGGAAATTTCTGAATGGCCTTTTCTTCAGTCTCTGCTCCACACTTTGTCTCTGTATCTCCTCCCATGGGTATTTTGTTCTCCCTTCTGAGAAGGACTGGATACATGCTCCACCGTGTTCATAGAAGACTTATTTATAATAGCCAGAAGCTGGAAAGAGCCCAGATGTCCCTCAACAGAGGAATGGATACAGAAAATATGATACGTTTACACAATGGAGTACTACTTAGTTATTAAAAACAATGAATTTATGAAATTCTTAGGCAAATGGATGGAACTAGAAAATATTATCCTGAGTGAAGTAACCCAATCACAAAAGAAAACATATGGTGTGCATCCACCGAGAAGTGGATATTAGCCCAGAAACTTAGAATACCCCAAGATACAATTCACACACTACATTATTTTATGTGCATACATATGTTATTTTATATCACATACATATGTTAGCTGTTCCTAGGATAGCATTAATATTCCTTTTTCCCCCAGTTTCTCTTAGGGTCTCATAACAAAAGGACAAACAGGGACTATGTATATCTAAACATTATTCCAATTTTCTCTCCTTTATAATACCAGGAGGATAGAGAACTTCGGCTTGTTCCCTGGGTTGTCAAGTTATACATTTGATACTCTGTGGCTTCCAGTGGAAAAGTGTCTTTACACACTTTAGAAACCAGAGCTTCACATAAAAACTCTGTAACCTTACTCTCCAAAACCGTTATAGCCCTGAAGCACCGCGCTCTCTTCAATTTGATGTGGAGAAATTAAATTAAAGAAATATTTGCATAAACCCCAACCATGAGTGCCACGCTCTCCTGTGGTTTCCTTTCAAGTTTTTCCTCTCAGTATAGTTTAATTCCCTGTAAAGCTATGTGTAGTGTATAGAGGGGGAGGGACATTAAAGCAACATCTCTGATTTAGTCTGGTACCAGTATGTGCCTCAAGGTCCATCACAGGATGTCCCTTCTAGAATCTTAAAACCCCCTACTAAAAATTACGAAAACCAAAACAACAATAACAACAACAACAACAACACCCTCCTTGCTATGAAATCCAGTTAGTTATTTATGCTACATATATTTGTTTTTTGTAGTTGCTGCTTTTGTTCCCCTGTTTGTTCCTATTTAGAGGAAGGAGGGGTTGGTTTGCCTTACCCTTTCTGGTGACAGTCCATCATGGGCGGGAGTCAGGGAAGTGGTTTAATGGGTAGCTTGATCCTGGGTGGATGCTCCCTTCTGGGTCCCTCACAAGCAGGTGCTTCCCACGCTTTCTTACAAAAGGCAAAAAGATCTGTCTAGGGATGGAGCCACACTCAGTGGGTTTGGCTGTTTATATCAATTAATAATTAATACCACTTTCCATACAAATGCCTGTAGGCTGATCTGATCTGGGTAACCCCCCCTGCTGAGATCCTCTTTGGTGATTCTAGGCTATGTCTAGTTAACAACCAGATCAGAAGGTTGGCTCAATTGTTTAACAGGAAAACTACGTTGTTATTATTTCTTTTTTTTTTTTTTCTGCCTAGAGAGAAGCACCTCACTGTAAAAGAGGAATATTACTTCTGTGACCTCGGTCATGGCTTTTCCCATCTATCTTCAATCCATTCCACCACATCTAGTATTTCTAAAGTTTACCAGCAGACTTTGAATAATTCTTAATGGTTTCAAAAGGAGACCTCAAATCTCCTGTATCATATTCATAATTGCAATGGGCTTGACTTAAAAATTCAAATGTTGGCATGTCCTAGTTCGAAAGTCCAAACAAAACAGTTTTGTTTTGTTTTGTTTTTGGTGTTTCTGTTTGGTTGGTTGGTCGGGTGGTTTGTTTTGTGTTGAATCGATCTCTATGACATGTTTTAATAGTGACAAACCAAAGATATTTTTTGATGCTGTGTTAATGGTCACCACACCCTCAAAACACTGACTTATGAATACTTCATTGTCTAACGCCTAAATCCTTCATATTCACTCCACGTTTTCAGCTTGTTTCTCATGCTAGATCATCTTTATCTGTTTATTGTATGCAAATGGGCCTCTTTGAGTCACTGATTCAGTTTTTTATTTTGTTGCAGTGTAACTTTCTGAGGCAGCTAGAGCATTATGTCAATGTTGATGACACCTCCTCCACAGCATGGCATATTTGTCACATGACTGATTTTTTAAAAATAAATATAAATTATTCCTGTTGTTTGAAAGGAAACAGAGCATAAAATTAGCAATGTATTTTAGAGAAATTATTCAACAGTTTCTGATATTTTAGGTTAATGCATGCACACATGCACACACACACACATATAAACATTGAGGGAGATTCAGGCATACACATAGAGAGAGGGAGGGAGGGAGGGAGAGAGAGAGAGAGAGAGAGAGAGAGAGAGAGAGAGAGAGAGAGAGAGAGAGAGANGAGAGAGAGAGAGAGAGAGACTGATAAACTGAAATGGTATTTCTATTGGTTAACTAATTAAAATTCTTTAAGAGATTCAGTCTGTTACAGAATCATTCTGATCTCCACTTTCTTTACTCCGTCATTGAAATGGAGTCAAATACAAACAATTATCAGTATTTGAACTGTGATCACCTATTCTGCGTAGTAAAGAGTTCCAAAAGATGAATAGTATGATAGATTTTTCTGAATTCCTTCACTTTTACTGGAATATCACTAAATAATTCCTACTTTTTAAATATTTTTTGATAAACTTTTTGCTCTAATTTTTTTAATTAGTTAAAATCCATCTACAGTATCTTTTTTTGATGTAAAATTTGCTTACTTATTGAATTATTTAAAAATAAAAAGTGACCTGAAATTGATAGGTAGGAGATGCTATGCTCCGAAGGTGTATTTTTTCTAAAATTACCATTGTAAATTTCTGACTACCAAGGTGATGATGTTAGAAGGAAGGATCTTAGGGATATGACTGGGTCATATACACTAAAATTATTGTGATATTTACTGATGATTTTCAACTTCATTGGTTGGAGAAGTGTCTAGAAGTTCCATGAACTGCACATGAGGTGTATCTATCCAGTGGTTGCTGAATCAGTTAGATCACAAGAGCCTGGACATAAGAAGTGGATCGCTCCTTCCAATGATAGATAAAGGACAGCTTAGGCAGAAGAGGAGGAAAACAAAGGATGAAGAAGTGGTAAAGTTGTTAACTGTAAGAATCTTTGAAAGAAAGAATTTTTTTTTTCATTACATTTCTAAGGGCGTCTAATTTGGGGAGTTGATATTGAAGTGTAATTTTTCCTGTGATTATCTGGCTGTGCTTTTCAAATGCCTTAGAAAATATGGATGCTATCCTCCGGATCCATCCACTTATCTTAGAATTTCATGAATTCCTTGTTTTAAATAGCTCAGTAGTACTCCATTGTGTAAACGTATCACATTTTCTGTATCCATTCCTCTCTTGAGGGACATCTGGGTTCTTTCCAGCTTCTGGCTATTATAAATAAAGCTGCTATGAACATAGTGGAGCATGTGTCCCCAGAGGATGGCCTAGTCGGTCATCAGTGGGAGGAGAGGCCCTTGGTCCTGTGAAAGTTCTATGCACCAGTACAGCGGAATGCCTGGGCCAGGAAGCAGGAGTGGGTGTTTTGGGATCAGGGAGAGAGGGAGAGATTAGAAGATTTGGGGGGGGGGACTAGGAAAGGGGATAACATTTGAAATGTAAGTAAAGGAAACATCTAATAAAAAATGAAAATAAATTCAAAAAAGAAAATATGTAAGAACTTGGAAAGGTTTTGAAATGAAAGCTAAGATAAAATTGAGAAAATTATAAACAATGCTTAATGAGTGATTCCAGGGAATTTAGAAGACTACTATAATCAAATGTAGACAAGAAATACTATTCTAGGTGTTTCAAATGAGAACAAATATTCTACAGGGAAGTGGACCTAGCTATTCAAGTTACACTGTGCTAATGAACTTGTGCACTCTGTACCCATGTCCTAAGGCATTGTAGGAAGCAGATTTTGGAGGTGGAGTTAATTTTATTATAATCTATCACTGAGACTACACTGGTAATAGTTATTTGGACTTCATAAAGCTTACAGTAGCATGTGAATAAAATTCAGAGTGCAAAAGTTTCAAAATATGTCTTTGCAATTAATGAAGCACATGAAAACTTATGACCAAGAAAACTGTCTGCTGAAGAGGTTTGGGTTCCTTGGTGGAAGCCAAGTGATTTATAACACCACAATGGGAAAGAGACATTTCAGAATGTCGTCAAGCCCTACCCATGTCAGACTCAAGGGTATGAAAAATCTATACTCAATTAGAAGTTATATAGCTCCACAGCGAACTGCCCACAGAGACTTACGAAGGAAGTTGTATCCTATAATCTTATTCTCTATGACTTCTACCCAAAGCTCTCAGAAACGGATGGAAATAGGTCCTAAGGAAATGAAGCTAGCACTGCATCCGGCAGCATACAGTATTCATGTTCTGATCACACTGGATACACACATACTGTTAAAACTGTTACGTCATGGTACCTTAGACTCAAACTTTAAAGGCAGACCAGAGAATGCATGTAACAATAGGAATCACTGTGAAGATAATGCATGAAGCTGGGATGAATCCAAAGATTGAACAGAAACTCTAGTTCATTGGAAATGTCAGGAACATGAAAAGTCTGCCAAAAAAAAAAGGGAGAAAAGCACAAGACAATGAGTAGATACAGTCAAAAGAAAGGCAAGCTAGAATACGATGGACTACTAATAATTATGTAGTGACCAGACTGGCTAAAACCACCTCATGCCAACCTACGTTTCAGATGCTGGACATGTCACCATAGCCACATGATTTAATTTTCTGTTCTAGATTTTAGTTTTAGTCTATTGCAATGCTTCGTTGCTATTCTACTATATACACTATCCTGTCATTTGTACACTGGTGGCACGTAACTAGATTTTTAATGTTTTTAGAGGTGTATAGTTAATTTCTGCCCTGAGTCTCAGAAAACTGTAAATTTGCACTTTGTAGCATTGCTTGAAGTGTCATGAATCTTTAAGTGCTTTGTCACAGTGATTGAAAAGGTCACACAAACTCTACACACAAATCAATGTTCCTTTCAAGTCCTACAAGAAAGCCGCCTCTTTCTGTACAGTCTAGAAAGGCAACTAGAGGTCACGAACATCCTCAAGGAGGAAAACCCGCATGGACAATGAGTAATCTGGCACAGTAACCATTGACTTTCCATGAGTATCAGCTACCTTTTCACTGCCACTGTAAGACAAAGACCCCAAATTCTTTTTTTTTTTTTTCAAGACGGGGTTTCTCTGTATAGCCCTGGCTGTCCTGGAACTCACTTGGTAGACCAGGCTGGCCTCGAACTCAGAAATCCGCCTGCCTCTGCCTCCCAAGTGCTGGGATTAAAGGCGTGCACCACCATGCCTGGCTCAACCAAAATTCTTAATAAAGATGATTTTGCTGTGGTTCCTTCCAGAGGAATGGAGGGCAATGCATGGGAGGAAGAATGCTTGGCAGATGAAGGAGGAAGCTGAGAACTCATAGGTTCAACCATAGCTAAGATTAAGAGAGCCAAGTGGAACATGGCGGCAATGCATTCAGCCCTCAGAGAAGGTCCTTAGTTGATGTACTTCTTCCATTGAAGAACTCCTACAGGTTCCATAACCATCAGCTAAGAACCAAATATTTAGAGTTGTGAGCCTGTGCAGAAAAAAAGTCATGAAAGACAAGATACCAACCTAGAACTGAAATTCTTTCTTTTGTTCGGAAGCAACCCAACCCATGGGTCTTGATTATAATAGATTGAACAAACTCAATTTCCAGCAACACAATACCTACCCTGAAATGTATCTTGTGTGACAAACATTTACCTTCCTAACTCTTACATGAAAAAGGGGTTTGAAACAAGGTGTGTCCCCACATCCCTTTTGTGTTACAAAGCTCATTTCATACAAACTTAGGATGAATGCATGACTACATCAGAAATATGCTACATTTCAATGTGCCAAGCATTCTTCCAATTTTGTTTGAGAATTTTCTTTAACCTCTACAGCTTGCTTACATTTAAAATATTAAAACAGTTCAATACAGACAAGTGCAATAATAGCTTTTAATTAAACTTTTCTGAGTGAGAAAGTTAAGAAACATGGAGATGACTTTTAACTGTGCAGTACAGAAGCTGTTGTCCTATTTTCATTAGTTGTCATGTATCCTGCCATGTCCTTTATCTGCTGGGGAATTTACAAGGAGCACAGCAGGTTGTGAATTTTTAATAGGCTTTCCTCAAGGAAAGGAAAGGTCAGTATTAACATAAAACTCTTCTTAAAGATTTGTGGCCAAATGTTTCACACCGGAAAACAGGTGTTACTGCAGAGCTAAAGCCACAGAATCTCCTTTTCTCTTTTCCTCTTTCCTCTTTCCTCTCCTCTCCTCTCCTCTCCTCTCCTCTCCTCTCCTCTTCTCTCCTTTCTGTGTGTGTGTGTGTGTGTGTGTGTGTATGTATGTGTTGAAATAAAATTTTATGTGCTGTCTTCGGCAGCACATACACTAAAACTGTACCCCTCAGAGCTCCCAGGGACTAAACTACCAACCAAAGGGTATGCATGGGCTTGTCTATGGCTCCAGATACATATGTAGCAGAGAAATGCCTTGTCTGGCATCCTTGGGAAGTGAGGTACTTGGTCCTTTCCAGCTCAATGCTGGAAAAAAGGGAATGCTAGAGGGACAGGAGTGTGTAGTGAGTAGGTGGGGGAGCACCCTCATGAAGGTGAAGTGGAGGAGAATGGGGTGAGGGATTCATGGAGAGAAGACCAGAAAGGGGAATAACATTTTAAATGTAAACAAATAAAATGATTAGTAAATAAAAAAAGAAAGAAAACTTTGTCTTATGTAATAGAATAGCAAAACACAAACCCATGTAAAATACCTTTTTCTTTGAAAGTTAATGCTATACGTTTTTTGAGCAGATTATTAATTAACCCCATCTCTTCGTTTGCATCATAAATACACGACTTGATTCAACTAAATTAAATAAGTTAATTTGTAATAACTGATATAAATTAAATATTTATGCCTAATATTCAAAAAAGTAGAACAATGAAAAAACAATAGTTATAAAGGAATAACTAACATTCCATCTTAGTAAATAGGTTGGTATGTGAAATAGTATTTTATCTGAGGTATAATATTAAGGCAAAGAAGCAATACAAGGGAGAATGTGGAGAAATTACACATACAAAGTGAAGTAAGCTAAGTAAGGAGGCTGCTTAATGGCACCCTCTAGACTCAGTACTAACTGTAGTAGCCATTAACTCACAGCTGGTCAGCTGTTCTCGCTGGACCCACACAAGCATGGCCCCATCAACAGTCATGGAATGATGGTGGACTCACAGGCCCCATCCTTTGATGAAACACTACAGACTTCTAGACCCCATAGGATATCCTGCAACCCTCAAGTCAAGCAGACAGTCTGGAAAAATCCAATAGGTCATAAAACAAAATCAGTAGACTTGAAAATGAGAAAGAAAGGCTTGTGGTGAAAAGGATGACTCAAAGATAATGGTGGCTTCGCAGGGAGAGTGGTAGTATGCCTTGTGTACGTATGTAAAATTGTTCAACAGCAAATTATAATTGATATGAATATATGTCAAAGGAAACAAACAATAAAAAAACCCTACTTTTATGAAAACCTAAAAATAAGAGACTTGAACATGGGAAGACTAGATAAGAACTAACTGAAGCATTTTGTTGATTTTTTTTCTGACTCTAATAAAAACATTGCCACCAATATACCAATTAGAAGGTATATAATAGAAGGCCCAACAGTAAATACAGAACTCCTCATCACAGAATCAATCAATAGCCTGTAGTGCTTCATCAAAGAATGGGGCCTATGAGTCTACCATCATTCCAATTAGTCAGTTCATGAGTTTTATCTATGAAATGGGTTAATTACCCACATCTCAGGGAATATAATACTTCAGCTGAACCAAAATAGTGCATCTAAGCATGTCTGTTTTATTCAAGTATGTCTGAATATTTTTTTTTTACCATAGGCTAGTATTACAGCCCTAATCACCTTCATCTTTATCTTTATTCCAAATTTAGTGTTCAGTCATGTTCAGTTCTTCTGTAAGATAGGACTTTAAAAAAAAAAAAGTAATTCATCTCTATTGTAAAGCCTGATTTTTGAAGAAAACACGTATTCACTGTGCAGCTTCTTAACATGTAAAGTGCTACATTCGTAGCTGTCAATTGCGTCTCTTAATTACATCCTTTTTGGACAAAGTAGACATCTTTTCATTTTCTGGTTCTTAAAACCACAGTCTGACTTGCAGCCGCCTCATTTAGGTTTGCTGCTACCATGTTCAATCTTTGAATCCAGCAGAAATTCTCACAGTAGGTGGTCCAATTACAAGATTTAATTTTCACTCTGTAGTCTTAAGTGAAGGTATGAAACCAACTGTGATTTTTTATCCTAAATTCAGATTTATAAAAATTCAAATCCCACTGTATAAATGTACCATCTCAAATGCTTTCCTTTTGCATACTTAACTGATTCGAGTAGCAGAACCACTTTGAATCATTACCTTCTTGCTTGATATATTTCTGCAGCTCTGTTCTGTGCTCCGTACTCACCATTGCCCTAAGATACACAATTTTTTTTTTACTTATTTTATTAGATATTTTCTTCATTTACATTTCAAATGCTATCCCGAATGTCCCCTATACCCTCCACTCACCCTGCTCCCCTGCTCACCCACTCCCACTTCTTGGCCCTGGCATTCCCCTGTATGGGGCATATAAAGTTTGCAAGACCAAGGGGCATCTCTTCCCAATGATGGCTAACTAGGCCATCTTCTGCTATTTATGCAGCTAGAGACACGAGCTCTGTGGGTACTGATTAGTTCAAATTGTTCTTTTACCTATAGGGCTGCTTGTGGACGTTGTACATCGTGGTGCGCACTAGGCTCCGCACCACGATGTACAACGTCCACAAGCAGAGATGACTGTGGGCATCCACTTCTATATTTGCCAGGCATAGCCTCACAGAGATAGCTATATCAGTGATACACAATTTTTTAACAGGGAGAATTCCTTAAGTTCCCAAGCTGTATTCAGTCTTCATCTGGTGGCTTAGATATTACATGCTTAAACAGATACACATTCACTCTTGTGAGCTGTTTAGAGAGTTTTCTCTGTATTTGCATTATACATCTCCTTTGGGTCTTCCATAGAATACAGATGGAATTTTGCATTTGCTTCTAAAAGCACATGACTCTATAGAAAACTCACATCAAAGTAATTGAATGAATAGCGAATAAAACTTGAATTGTCTACTGTGAACCACAGTACTGTGTGGTCAGATGATTGATAACACCAACAGCATTGGGTTATGTTTACTCAGACTGAATAAGAAATGTGTAATGCTTAGAGCTGCCACTTGCAAGATGACCACAGTGTTGCAAATGTGTATAATTTGAGAGTTTCTGAGAAATTGGAAACAATTTTAGATACTAATAACCATTAATTGGTTGCTTGCTTGAGAGTGATTCCTGGAATACACAGTCATGTGTAACTTCTGAGAGTTTCTTGTTTAACAACTGATACTTTCTGAGTTTGCTTCTCTTGTATTCTTGCTTTCAAATAGCTACACCCTCAACAAATAGCTCTTTGTTCTCCAACTTCTTTTATCTCTAAAGGACCCATACATTTCAGACATCATTAACCATTATAGCAGGATTCATTGTTCTAAATTGAGAGTGAAGCTATACACAGACCGGATTGCTAAATTCTAATGAACATATGATATCACAACAAAGTAAACCATTTTTGTAAATGTAGCTGTAACTAGCAATACAATCATATATATATATATATATATATATATATATATATATATTTACTTTTGCTTGTATTTATGCTCATATACTGACTTTGGGGACTATGCAGATGACTGAGTTCATCTTGTGGTTGCTATGAAAACATGATCTACCAGAAACCATTACCCTTAAAGAAGCTTAAACTCCCTCTTCTAAAGACTACTAACTGTTTGCAGCTCCTCAGTTAATAGTGGAGGCTGATGAACCACTTCCAACACCAATTTATGTTATTAAATGACTTGATACAGGCTGTGCAATAGCATCCATATCTGCCTTGCGTTCATGCATGCAGAGGTCCTGCTATGTCCAGGAGACAATATTTTCCTCTGTTTTCTCTGTCTGCTTAAAACTTCGCTCTTCTTCTGAGAGACTACCTCATCTTTGAGGAGAGGGCGTGGTAAGATGTCTCACTTGTGGCTGAGCTCTCCTCTATCACTTATTTTCTGTAGGTTTTAGAGTTATGTGTATCTCCATTAACCACCATCCTCTGCAGATAGATTTTTTTCTGATGAAATCTGAGAGCTTCACTAATCTGTGTATAGAAACAAATGAATTTAGAGAGCAATTTAACACGGTACCCATTTAGCAAACTAAGTGTTAGGATCAGCCTTGAGCCTATGAGCACCCCAACCATGGGTTTTTGGTTAGGTTTGCCATACTAAGCATTTGTTTTTGTTTTTTTCTTCTGGGGAGCAGGTCTTAAATTTAATCAGAAATGGTTGGTTACCCTCCTATGATTGATGCCAATACTGCATCCAAGGACACACTCCTGCTGTGCTGGATGTTATGTATGTTCACAAGGTTTAGAGCATTGCAAGGTTGCTCACCTTATTCCCCTTTAGAAGCCTGCACAGCACCTTCCAGTATTGTGAGTGTTAGCCAGTGGGGAAGAAATTCCAGTGTTTGTATCAGCTGGGTTTCAAACTGTCCGATGAGCAATCTGTGCGTTGTCTTCAGCAATAAACACTACTATGAAGTTCTCGTTGGAGAACTAAGAGCACCATGACTGGCCTTTCTTGCTTTGGAAATCTCTAGGACATTTCTGGGCAAAGACCTTAGGAGTTATCACACACCAGACACTGGGCTTTTAATTTGGCAAACAGTGACTTCTACAATAAACAATCCCCTGTATAGGGTAACTCTAATTAGACATTTTATATGAATATACCCAAGAATGAAGCTTTCAAAATAGTAAGTTTCCATATGTTTTTTTTTAATTTTAATTTTATTTGTAATTCATTTTTTACACTCCATATTCTATTCCCCATCACCCCATGCACCCTCAGACTGCTCCACATCTCACACCTCCTCCCTACCTCACCCCATCTCCACTTGGATGTCCCCACCCCACCCCCACCCCACCTGACCCCTAAACTCCCTGGGGCCACCAGCCTCTTGAGGGTTAGGTGCATCATCTCTGAATGAACACAGACCTCTACTGTATGTGTGTTTGGGGCCTCATATCAGCTGATGTATGCTGACTGGTTGGTGGTCCAGTGTTTGAAACATCTTAGGGGTTCAGATTAATTAAGACTGTTGGTCCTCCTACAGGATTGCCCTTTTCCTTAGGTTCTTTCAGCCTTCCCTAATTCAACAACAGGGGTCAGCTGCTTCTGTCCATTGGTTGGGTGCAAATATCTTCACCTGACTCTTTCAGCTGCTTGTTGATTCTTTCAGAGGGCAGTCATGAATGATCCCTTTTTGTAAGCACTTCATAGCCTCAGTAATAGTGTCAGGTCTTGCAACCTCTCATTGAGCTGGATTCCATTTTGGGCCTGTCAATGCACCTTCTTTTCCTTGGGCTCCTCTCCATTTCCATCCTTGTAATTCTTTCAGACAGAAACAATTATNGNTCAGAGGTGTGACTGTGGGATGGCAACCCCATCCTTCACTTGATGTCCTGTCTTCCTGCTGGAGGTGGGCTCTATAAGTTCCCTCTCCCTGCTGTAGGGCATTTCATGAAAGGTCCCTCCCTGTGAGTCCTGTGAGTCTCTAACCTCCCAGGTCCCTGGTGCATTCTAGGGGGTCCCCCAACCTCCTATTTCCTGAGCTTGCTTGTTTACATTCTTTTTGTTGGGCCTCATAGCTTCATTCCTTTTCCCTCACCCAATACCAGATCAAGTTCCTGTCTACCCCACACTGCCCCCTCACCCTGT
Organism: Mus pahari; assembly: GCF_900095145.1. Classification (NCBI taxonomy): domain Eukaryota; kingdom Metazoa; phylum Chordata; class Mammalia; order Rodentia; family Muridae; genus Mus; species Mus pahari. Next base: position 64,678,051 of record NC_034600.1, read on the forward strand.
CCACTTTCTCTCCCAAGTCCCTCCCTTCCTCCCCATTTGTGATTGCTTTCTTTTCTTTCCCAAGTGGGACTGAGGCATCCTCACTTGGGCACTTCAGCTTGTTGAGCCTTTTGCAGGCAAATGGATGGAACTAGAAAATATCATCATGAGTGAGGTAACTCAGTCCCAAAAGGACATGCATGGTATGTACTCACTAATAAGTGGATATTAGCCTAAATAAATAAATGACATACAGAATACACGATACAGTCCATATATCCTTACAGTTACTTATTCTTCCCCCACCTCTTCTCATTCCTGCAGTCCCATCGCTCTCCCAGTTAAAGTTCCTTCCCCACCATTCACTTCCCCCTTGCATATGAAATTTGTAGGCCATGATCTATAGAAATTAAGAAAGCAACACAAGAAGGTATAGTGTTAAGTTTAAAACTTACATTTTATTACATATATTGAAACTGTAACAATTGCATATACAATACAAATGGCTATGGTTATAATTCTGGTCATTCCAAAGTAATTTCTCCTCAGGTGTCAACATGTTTCTTTTACAAGCTAAGAATCCCACAATAAGTTGTTAGCCCTGGAGACTGCCATATTATCTGGAAGAAGCTTGGGACCCATTACAACCCCAGACTCAACAAACTAGAGTATACTTCTTAGTCCTAGAAGGGTTTCCTGTTCAGTCTCCCAAAGGTTTAATTTACTGATCCATGCATTTCCAAATCTGAATGGCTTGCTTTAAGGATACCTTTGAAAAACAGTTCAGGTAGAATTTTCTCACAATACAGGAATTCTGGGGTCTCTAGTTCAGCTACTGTAACTTGTGCGCTAGACTGGTGTGTACACACGATCCCAAATACAACTGTGTTGAAATGATTCTCAAAGGTTTGGTGTGGTTCTGCTATAGGCACAGGAAAGGCAGTCACTGTCTTGCCCCTTTGCAGATTTTAAGATAGCTTGACAAGTTACAATATTAGAACTTATTTTATTTTTTATTACTTATTGTTTAGTATATATGTATATATGTGTTACATGGAGACCTACAAATATATGCAGGGTAGAAGTCAACTTTGCATACGGCCAAATATAATGTTTATCATTCCCACATTTGAAGTCTGCCTTATTTATTCCCAAAAGACATAAATCTTATGATGCTATAAATTACAAAGAAGAAATTCAACAAATAATAACTTGATCTGAGCTGAATTTCCTATAAAATATAATAGTAAGATAACCTCACATTTCTAGAATGAGATGAAAGTACTACACCTTCATGGCTGTCTTTATTAGGTTTTATTTGTTTATAAAAAGAGATATGCATAGAGCAGAAAGAGGGAACTTAATTTAAAGTTGGAGTTTTGCTTTTTTGGTTTTTTTTTGGGGGGGAGGGGTGGAATTCACAAAGCTACATGAAGAGCTCTTGCTGGTCCTTGAGTATGATAGAAGCTACTCTGTTCTGATTCATAGTACTGAGATTACTGACCCTGTTATTTGTGATGGGACTTGAAGGGCTATCTTTGAGTAGCTTTACTACTGTGCACCTTTAGTCATCATGGATATGCTCATTTTTATTTCCTTCAGCTTCATTCAGACCAGGATAAAGGAGATGGATCGCTCAAATATATTTTGTCTGGAGACGGAGCTGGTACTCTTTTTATTATTGATGAAAAAACAGGTGATATTCATGCCACAAGAAGAATTGATAGGGAAGAAAAGGCCTTTTATACTCTACGTGCACAAGCTATTAACAGAAGAACTCTGAGGCCAGTAGAGCCAGAGTCAGAATTTGTGATCAAAATCCATGATATCAATGACAATGAGCCTACATTCCCAGAAGAAATTTATACAGCCAGTGTTCCTGAAATGTCCGTTGTAGGTAAGTGCAGTTACAACATTTGTGATGTATGAAAACTATGAAAGTCATTTTCAATTATTCTTGCAATATTGTGTTTAATTAACTTAAATCACTTTTCTTTTCCCCACCCAAAAATGCATATATATTTTAGTAAGGAAGCAATGAGTAAAAACAGAAATAGTATTGCATTTTACATGGCTTGTGGATTTGCAGATCTTCACAGCACATTTAGGTAGACCTGTCCAGTAATCCAGAAAATACCTCTAAATTTCAGCAGAAAGGAAAAAAATGAAACTTATTATATTAACTTTTACAATTAGCCTGTGTGATCTTAATGCCAAATATCTTATGATTATAATTGTTTTCTGCTCTCCACGATGGACCAGATATTGGGTCCTTTACAGAACCTGAATATTCATTCAATCATATAAGTAGCATAGTGTATGCACATGACTAATGTATACCCTCCTAAACTTCTTAAAAAACATTTTGAATTCTCCACCAGAAAACTTCAGGTATAGATCATTAAGAATACTAGTCTATAGTCCATAGACTGGTACAGAGAGTACCAGAGTTAAAAAATGGTTTCACTTGTGAATGCTAGTCATAATTTATCAGAAGATTTTATTTTTGTTTATTAACATATTCAAGTAAAATTTTTGATTGGATCATTTTGTTAATACAAAAAGATCCTTGTGCTATAATATTTTCATATAAAATTTCTGTAATCATTCTCATTCCTAAGTAACCCCACTGAAATCTCACCTTCATAAAATGGGACAGAATAACAATATTGGATTGTGAAATACATAAAATGAAAGGTAAAACAGTATAATGTTTAAGAAAATTAAATAGAGTTTAAATGTTAACAATGTGATATATTGATGACATAATATAAATTTATTTTTATTAAGTAATTACTGATAATATGTCCAAATTTTGACAAAGCTTAATAACATCTTTAGAATATGAAATGCTTGGGTTTCATAAAAAACTCTCCAAATGGGTATGAATTTGAGTAAATTAATAAACTTATTTATTAAATAGTAAGACTTATTTTATATTAATATTAAACTCACATCTCTCAAAACATTTGTTCGGGGATTGTTATTGCAGTTTGCTAAACACAAAGGACTTTTGTTGGTTATCAAACATAGGAGCCCATAGATATCCTGAACCATGTTAGACATACCTTACTAGTTCTGGGAACATGGGGTCATCTTGGATTGTTTCTAAATTTGGAATTCAATCTATTCACGAAATTGTATTCTAGAGCAGATGCTAATTATTTTTAGAGTTAATTAGTGCAAGGGAAGAAAGATTATACTTACTCCTTTGAGATTTAGATATGCCCTTTACTCAAAACAAGTCTATTATTTGAAAATTCATTTTAATAATACCAGGTCTCCATGTTTTTAAAGGGACCATGTTTGTTATGATCTGAAATACTGCAGCATTAAATATTTTGTCCTTAAGCATTCACCTTTTGGTTAAATTGTTAAGTTGAATTTCAGATTCCTCTGCAACACTTTATTCCTTTAACTGTATCTATCACCAAACTGTATCTAACGGTTCCTTAAAGTGGTCATTTTTAAAGCCAAAAGTCACTCAAGTCTTCAATGAAAACAAGCACTTTTGCTCCTCCTTCTGGCACTGTGCAGAACTAAGCTGAATTTGGATACTTCAGGTACTTCTGTGGTGCAAGTCACAGCTACAGATGCCGATGACCCTTCCTATGGAAACAGCGCCAGAGTCATTTACAGCATCCTTCAAGGGCAGCCTTATTTCTCCGTGGAACCAGAAACAGGTCAGGAGCAATGGATTGCTGTTTGCCGAAGTTACCATGTTTGTGATCTTTGCAAGTATAAGGTGGAGAACAAATATAAATACTAAGCATTAGGAGTGGGACATAAGGTGCAATTTTCAGTAGATATACTTGTTGTTTTTAAGGCACATGAACCTAAACTCTAAAAGTTTGTCTAAACAACAGTAGATCGCAGAAACCCTCCTGCTGTGCATCCCACCCCACTCCCAAGCTGGGTTAGCAAGAGGACCTTGTCACCATTATTTGGTAGCTGAGGATGAATGTCTTTGTGTTTCCACATGAAGCTTTTCACTTACTAAGATATATGTCCAGCCTGGTTGTTATATATTTAAAATCTTAAATATGTAAGTGATTGAACTAATAGAAATAGATCTGTTTGAGATTTATTTGTATGTTTAGAATACTATAGTGGATATGATGCTACTAGGAGATAGCAAACAAAACAAACACTAAGGATTGACATGAAATTAGTTTCATATATATATATATATATATATATGAAATTAGTTTCATATATATATATATATATATATATATATATCCAAATCATATATATACATATATATATACATATATTATATCATAAACTGATAATTGATTAAATTGTAAGGTACCACACAGTGGGATGACCCAGCATTTGTATTTTCCTCAAGGTATCATCAGGACAGCTCTGCCAAACATGAACAGAGAGAACAAGGAACAGTACCAGGTGGTTATTCAAGCCAAGGATATGGGCGGCCAGATGGGGGGTTTGTCTGGAACCACCACAGTGAACATCACTCTGACAGATGTCAACGACAATCCACCTCGCTTCCCCCAGAGTAAGTGTGCTTTAATTGTTACTCTGTAGAGCCTAAGATCTAGAGTAAAAGCACAGGCTTAACAAATTACCAGCTAGCTAGTTAAAGACACTGCGATGGTTTACTAGCAAATTTTTCCTAAATGGGAAAATTAAGTAATTTTGGAAAATCTCTTACAGAGTTGGGGACTCTGAAACTTAACTACTCCCTTCTTCCCACACAAAATGTGTACCAATTACCCAATAACTGTTTAATCCAGTAAAATTAATACCCTCATTTATAAAGTTAATAATTTATAATGACTATTTTTCTCTACTTAGATATTAATATGTAAGGTCCTAAGTTTAAGATAAAGATTTTAATAAAACATTGAATCATAAGACCTCAACTATAAATGCCAATGTAGTCAGAACTTTGGGAAGTAAAGTAAATTAGATTTTCTATCACTACATGTGGAAAGGCAGACCTCATAAAATATTTAATATTTCTGGCCCATATATAGATAAAAGAATCTTTAATTAATTCTCCAAAATTACAGAATCAATTAAGAATTCATTACGGATCTGTTAAGAGCCATTATCTTCTGACTAGACCATTTATTTACTCTCTCTTCTTACAAAAACTTGGTAGATTATGTGTGTGAAACACGGACCTACCTGTTGCCAGGGATACTACTGGACTCTTGGGGCCTCTACCTAGTTTCATCTCTTTCACTAGTTCCTCCACTTCAAGACAGACTTTAGAGCTGTAAATAATCAAGCAAAAAAAAAAATCACCTTCCAATATGATCTCTACTCTATCCTATTACCTTCACTTCTAAAAAGAATTGTAAATCTAGTTATATCCTTGCCACTTCTTCCACCCCTCTAATGTCCAACAACCCTAAAATTCAAGGCCTCCCCTTTAGGACTGTTGCATGGATACAGAAAGAAGTAATCAACATATGAATACAACCTGCTGAATCAATTCTCTGTAGGGAGAACTTTTATTTTTCTAGGGCTGGCCATGACATCTATTCTTAATTTTCCTCTATTCATGGTTATCATATTTTACCTTTGACCTTAGCTTCAATTGCTTTGTGATAAAATAAATTTGGAAGTACAAAGCTTTATAAAATCATATTTGTAACTTTATACAGATGTTACTTGAAGATTTCTAATGTTTTACTGTAGTTTAACTCTCTATAAGAAGGACTGCAGTTCATTCTGTGCTATTAACCTAGATTTTCTTGTCAGTAGTGCATAACTAGAATTGATTTATTTAAAATGATGTGGGTTGAATACTTATAAAATCAGATAGAATTATTTGAACCTGCTTGCCATATGTCTGTGTATATTGTGTATATGTGTGTGCATGTCTTTATTATATGTGTGATTATATTTAGGCATTTACTTTACTTGCCATCAGACTTGAGTTTTTGAAGAAGTTGTTTTTTATTTTAATCCGTAAACATATGCGAAAGAGGACATCCATGTACCCCCTTATCAAATATTCATATTTTTACCTTAATATAGCATTGTTCATCAAGAAAGAAGTCTATAGTAATCCTTAATATAGTAATCCTTTTCTTTGAACACTTTAATAATAGCCACACTAGTTAATGCAATGTAAAATTTAAATTTCACATTCAACATATATTCATGAGCTAACATCTTGAGTCTGTTGTCAAGATAATGAATGTGTTGAGCTGAAGAGATGGCTGAGTCAATGAGAGCACTTGTTGATGTACAAAGTACCTGGGCTTGTCTATCAACACCCACTTGGTGACTCACAATTGACGGTTCCAGTCACAAGGCATCGGATGCCCTCTTCTAGCTTTGAGGGTAACAGGCATGCATGGATTGCACATACATACATACAAACTAAACATCTCACACACACACATAAGATAAAACATAAGATTTATAAATAAATCTAAGAAAATGAACATGCAAATTGAGAGGAATGACTCATATCTAATAAAAGCTATATTCAAACCACTGGGGGGGGGAAAGATGCTTCATCATTAACATATGTCAATTTGGAGTAGTATCAAACATAAAGTTCTCAGCAACTTTAAATAAAATTTTGGTTTTGAGTAGTACATTCAATAAAGTAATTGATAAATGCTAGTTGAATGAAAAAACTCAGACATTTCCAAGCGAATATGATCAATAAACCCGTATTTATTTCATTGTGTTTTCCTTGTAAGTCCTTCACTCAATACGCATTTATTTGCCTTTATTCACTTGCAATTCACGACTGGCCCATGAGGTTTATTACACAAAATATAACACAGTAATGTGGCAACAATAATTGTCATGATATTAGACGAAACCGGAAAAAAAGCCACATACACTTAATTTTCTAATGAAAAATTTTACTTGACATCTAACATCTTACTTATTGACTCATTTATTGAATCATAATAACTCAGGATCTTATTCTCCATTCATCAATTGAGCCAAGGTTAAATACACATTTACAATACACTGTTAGTAGCAACAGAGATATGCTGAACTCAGCATCCAACCCCAGATGTATAGCAAAATCATTGAAACCTCAAGACTCATATATACATATATAACACATATATAACACATATACATTTTACTACCTTAATATTTTCCCCAGTGAATAAAGCAAGAGGAAAAAAACTCAACTACTGTGCAAACCAAAAAAATAAAGATAAAAGATAAAAATTGATATTCTTTTCATTGAAAAAAAGATTTTTCCTTCACACAATCCATACAACCTCAGTTTCCCTCCCTTCACTCTTTCTAGCATACCCAAATCTCCCCTCTCCCCTCCACCCACTCCTCCTTGCTTTTATCTTTACCAAATTCTTTTTGTCGTGTTTAAAATATTGAGAAATCTGTTTTAAATAGAGTATTTTCTTTAATCTAATATTATATTTAAAGTGTGGAACCAATATAACACTTACTGGGATATGTAAAACTGTTTTCCTCTAAGTCTTTTATGAACCTTGCTCCACTTAGGTTTAATCCATTTAGGTTAACTCGATTTCCAGTCTGTGACTTTTTGAGGGTTCCTGGCTTGTGCTGTGGTTTGATTTCTGGACAGCTCAAGAACGAACTCTGCATGAGTCTCAATGATGTAATTCACTTAGTAGCTTTCTACTGTGGTAAATTAAACTGACCTCTCTATTTCTCATTATCATCAGTAACACTGGGTTGTAGTGTACTCTTTATAGAGTGATGATGTAAGATTAAATAATTCAGTGTCTATGCAGCATTTGTAGTTTGTATAGACAGGTGTTTACTAATGTTTATTTGTAAGATACTTGGTTGCTATCATTAAATATAGAAGTCATATAAAACTTAAAACTCCTCTTAAATTTAATAAATCAAATTCGGCATTTAACATTAGTTAGCACAATTTCTTTTTTAAACAAAATTACTAATTCATTTATCTAGACAGATTTCTCTGTGGGTCACCTCATGACTTCAGAAAATAACAATGCATCAAATTTGGCAGTTTGGCTTTTTGACCACATACTTTGCTTTTTCCGTACGGCATTACAACTAAAGGACAAAGACACATAAGTGTCCTTAGTAGCCATGATAACACAACACACGCTCTTTATGCACAGGGACTTCCTTTCTTTCATTGTTTCCTTATCCCCCTAATTCTGTGCTTTTGCTGAGATTAAAAGCTGCTATTCATTTAGGTCCAAATGATGATACAATGAAGATAGAGTAAAGCTGCTGAGATCCACAGCCACTAGGAAAGTAAGAAAAAGATGGCCTTATAATGACCAATTATGACTATGGTTAGTCAAGACTGTATAACAATTGCTCTTCAGCTAGTGATAAACTCAGTAATGTTCCTTGACTTGAGCGTCAATTCATTTTTATTCATATTTTATTGTATCTACTTTACATATGACTATATCAGGCCTATTCATCTTATTTCCTTTATGACCCCCTACTTTTTTTAAGTTTTTATTGAAAAAAAAAATCTTCTCTCATACAATATATCTCAAACACAGTTTCTCCTCCATCCACCCCTCCCAATTCCCCTCCAAATTTGTCCCTAGATCCATTCCCCCTCCATTTCCTCATTCACTTAAATCTTTAAGAAAAGACAAGATTTATAGACTAATATAATGCAATGTCTTCACTGAACAGACTAGAAAAAAAAAAAAAAAAGAATGAAAGAAAAATAAAGAAACACCTGAGACAAGACAAAAGGATTTGTTACTGAATGGGTTTTAATATAAACAAACAAACACCGTGGTGAAAATGGCTTAATGTCGATTTTCATGCAGCCTAGAATCAGTAGTCAGGGATGCCAGTTCTACCTACAGAGGGGAGGCTGATCTCAGTATTCTTTAATGCTAGAGAGTGCATGCTTTAATCCACTCAATTCCACTTTCTGGGGTTGGCAGTGGAAAGGAGGGCTCAACATTAGAGACTAATTGTTTGATTAAGTGATCCATATGTGGCCTGTGACTCAGATGCAGTTTCTGAAGGGACTAGATGTGTCAGGACAGTGTTAAGACTCAGGGAGAAAGCAGGACAAAGCATCAGAGGGTGAGATGAAAAACAGCACTCTTCGCAGGATGTGCTGCAAATGGCTCCATGAAACTCAAAAAGACCACCAGTCTCTGCTCACAGGTGCCACACACAGAGAAGATAAAGGAAGCGAATACTTTCCCATCCTTCTTAATAAAGAGCACAGGCTTCTAGGAATCCAGGCTTCACAAAACCATGCTGTCATTCACATACAAATCAATTATAGTATTTTTACACACATTTTACACTGATAAATTAAGGACTACTAACATATAAATTTATGTTATGTCATACCATCCTAGCTAAGCTTTTAACAAGTGGGGACTGTGGGCTCCAAAGATTGCTCATGACACAATTGTAAGGTTTGTTTGTTACATATGGGGTTACATAAACAGCCACAGATTAATAGGAAAAGATATGTTTATCATGTGAACTTCCAGTTCTATGATAAATGCACCTGAGTGATCAAATTAATTACACACTGCACCACTTTCCCCTACAAGTTACTGGGAATAGTAACAAAGCAACTTGACCTTCCTTACTTTATTAATATCAGTTCAGAAATGAAAAGCAAAGTATCTCAGAGGGAAATTTTTATTTAGAAAAGTTATACGTAACAGATTTTTTTCAGTAGTGCAAATAAATTTAAAGGTTTTAAAACCATCTCAGCAGGGCGTGGTGGCGCACGCCTTTAATCCCAGCACTTAGGAGGCTGAGGCAGGCATATCTCTGAGTTCAAGGCCAGCCTGGTCTACAGAGTGAGTTCTAGGACAGCCAGGGCTACACAGAAAAACCCTATCTCCAAAACAAAACAAAACAAAACAAATAAAACCATCTCATTATATTTCTGTTTTAGCTATTTCTAAAAATTATCCTTAGCAATAGAAAATGGAGAAGTACTAGCACTTGGTGACAGAAACACTCAGTCTAGAAACAATTTAAAGCAAACATGCATGGGTGTTTTCTGTTGATTCTCTTTATTGACTAGTGATGTTAACCCATTAGGTTAAATATGGTTTATGTGTGTTGTTAACAAAAAAAAAAAAAATGGCAGTATAAAATAATTATAAAGAGCATTTGTATAGCATATATGGATTCCTGTAAATGCATTCATTTATTCTTTTCATTATCAATATGAGATAGATATTGTAACTCCCTACACAGTTTATGATTTGAAAACTGAAAATTTTAAACTAATACTCCTTGATTTGTAAAATGATCATGGTTCTACTTTGGGGAGATAAGGAACATAATGAAAAGCTCCTTAATTTGAAATTAAATTTGGTACATCTAAATATTTCACCAAAATTGTCATGTTAGAAACATTCTTTAACTTCTTTTGTCTATTTTACATTTAATGACTCATGTCTAATTTATGATTTATATATTTATATAATTTATGACTTAGTCAGTTTCATCCATGACACTCAAACATTTTTAAATATCAATACATTTTGGTAGAAAATGGAAATGAATGTTTTGGTGGTAGTATTTGTCTGATGCTAGAGAAACAAAATGAGGAAACCACTTCTGGGATCCCCATATATTTTAGGCTGACACATAAGTAGGCAAGGTCTTTCAAGGAATTTTTCTATAATGTACAAAGGGATTTAAGGCAGGAACATCACCGAGCTTTGAGACTGTCATAATCCCTGCCTGGTACAAGAGAGATTTGATTTAATAAGTGCTGATTTTCACTTTGTAAATAGAGTCAACCTCTCCTCTATTGAGAGTCCCAAGGTAATGTTGGCCCCAGGCTGATCTGCATATTTAAAGTTATCAAGTAGTCTTTAACAAGAGCAACTGTCAGGTGTGTCCCAGGAAGATGCTTCAAGAACATGAAGTTAAAGGGTCTCCTTTCCCTTTTATATTATCTAGGAAATAAAAAAATATAACCATATTTAAAGCACTGTAATTATGTTAGCTACATTTAATGTGACTTCACCAATATATACAAAAATATTTTTAAATATTTGCCTGTTTATTTTCTGTCATTTATATTTCTAAGTACTTATGGTTCATGAGTTGGAAAGAAATAATTCCAGCAAAGCATTTATTTATTTATTTATAATATTTGTTTATTATTCAGTAAAAGTGAATTAAGTCCTGTCTAGCCCTTGGCTGTCTAACAAGATATATGCAGTAAATGCTAGTCATTATAATAGTTTTAAATTCTAGAATGTGACACAGGATATAACTCTCAATTATTTGCACGTTGGTAAGTTTACAGATGCTTTATCTTCCCCCCACCCCCCTCCTATTTGTTGTGTATGTTCTCTAAGCTTAATTTCTCTCACTACATTTTTTTGCTAGAGAGCTAGCTCAGTGATTAAGGGACTTTACTCATTTTTCAAAAGACCCAAGTTTAAGTTTCTAACATTTACATGGTAGTGGCTCACAATTGCCTGTGACTCTCAGCTTTTACGAGAAGGTTCACGCACATGCGAATAAATTTAAAACATATTCATATTATAAACCAAAGTACACATGATTTATGCATGTGTATATAAATAAAAATTAATAAAACGTGTGCTATATTTTGATTAATGCCAGAAGCACAATTTGTTTTGAATGTAAAAAGATCAATCTAAATTATTATTTAAAATTCCTTCTAAAATACACTAAAGCTTTTCAAGCAGAAGATCAGCAACAGAATAGCTGTTGTTGTCGTCTTCAACGCCATTGTTAGGGAAGGTAAAATAAATAAAGGTAGCATTCAGTATCAGGTGTGTAAATTGACTTGACTGGACCCCAGGGTTCAAGGCAACTGGAGTTGGGTCTGCAGTAAGGCTGGAGGGAGGAGGGAAGTGAGATCACAGCATCTCTTAAGTGTGTGATTCACAGGAGTGAGTAACCAGGTCAAGAAAAGATTGGAGGGATAAAAGGCAAAGGGACCAATAAAGAAAGTACTTTGAAGCTTTTGAAGGTTTCTACCAGAAGCTTGTCTGGGGAGAGGGAGGGAGCCAGGCAGGGGAAGGGAGAGGGAGGGAGAGAGAAGGACTGCAAGTTGAATTCTGATGTGGCAGAAAATATGGATTGTAAATAAATAAAAGTTGGAGAAAAACATGAACCTGAGATATAAATGTCATTTAAATAAAAGATCATGGAACATATCAGTGAAATCACACATTTAAGGTGGCAGAGCATGAGGTATTAGCCGAGTTTTCATGTGTAATGAAATAATGCCATTATTTAAGAGGAATCTATGGAAGAAGTGACATCTCTCTGGAAGAGCCTAGCTATTCCCATGGAAATTTCCTTACACTAACCTACTTAGTAGTTATCATATAGGTCATAATGGGAATCAGAGTCCCTGTGTTGTGCTGTCTTACAAAATGATCTTCGACAACACTCTCAGTACTGGAATATGGATATGAATTTGCTGTACATATGTGTTTCTAGAAAACAGAGAAGAATTTTCTGTGCAAGTACGTCTATGCTGTTCTTAAGGAGGTTTTAATAACAAGTAAATTCCAGGTGAAATGGAAAAGGGACTTGCTTGTACTCGTAAACAAGGCAATCCTTTGTTTATGGCAGACTCACTTAAAGTTTATCCTAACCTCCCCAGTTTTGCATACTTTTATGTTTCTATGAGTTGCAGTCCTGGGTATTGATGCAATATACTGACAGACAGTTTCGATGAACTGTCAAGATAGATTCTATAGACTCGGGAGATCAATGGTTGCCTATCTAAAGCCTTGTCATGCTCCTTTCCCCAAGGGCATAGGGAGGAAACGAAAATATCCAGCATGGCTTTTGGCTCCAATTTAAGTTAAATGCCCCAAACTAAGCTGGTGATTCTGTCTCCTGTGCTCACAGATTTAGTTTTCTGTCTCCTCTGGTGAGAGTCTTCAAATCGGAAGCCTTAGCAGATTGTCAGTCTCCAGTGTGACTTTCAAGTCTCCTCTGCTTTCTCCTAAACGCCCATTTAGCACTGCATAATTTCCTTAACTACTCCGCACTGCCTCCAAGGAGCTTTATCTTGTTTTTAATTTCTTCCTGTTAAGCTCATTAAAAAACATCTTTTGAGCATTATACAATGGAATGGTTTATAAACGTGCATAATTGTGTCATTTTTCTTAAAGCAAGTATTGTTTGCGATTATTATACAGCACTGAGATGTTGCAACAAGATTACACACAAAGCAAATAAAAAAATTAAACTAATGTTAAATTATTTTGTTGATTCGTATATGTGGAGCATTTTGAAAAACCTTCACCTTGGAAAGTGGAAACTTCTTATGTAAATGTGATAGAAACAAGGGCAGAGAACAAAGGATAAAGAAAAATTATCTCTTTCAACCTCATTTTTTTGTTGTTATCAACAAAACAAAATAGCAGCTATTTGTTCCTAAGCTCAAAACCTAAAGAAAAGCAATTTGCCCTTGTCCCTCTCTGGACTGATTTCTGGCACTTCATTTGTTGTTCTAAAGGACGTCACCTGTCACACCTGTTAGTCTGATTATGTTTTATCTAATGTCCCTTACTTAAATTGAACTGTCAATTATTTTTAATTTGGCTACAAAAAAAAAATCTGCAAAGTTTTTAATCCTACAACACAGAAACCCTGTCAGTTAAATGAACAGTAGAGCACGTGACCTTGGATAAGATTCTGAAATACTGAAAACCTGGGGATGCCTCAAAGGTGACTGAAGTCTTTGATAATGACAATTCTGGTGTCATGGGAGGTTTTCAGTATCAACCTGGAAGTGTTCTACTTTATGGAACTACATGGATTGCTCCGTTCTTTGGAAGGCCTCTTTGCATCATCGTCTCACATGCAGACCCAGGTGCTTAAGCTAACAACCATCAGAAGAGCATCCTCACCAGGAAGAAATATTTGTGTGCCCTCATCATTAAAGCAGAAGCAGATGATTCAAGCTGACACCTGGGAATGAATTTCAAACAACTATAAATTGGAATTGATAGAAAAGCTAGCCACATAATTAAAGCTCCATCAAGTGTAAGATAAAAAATAAGTAGCATGCAAATAGATGTCTTTAAAAAGAAATGAAACGAGATGGACGCCAGGGCTGTGTTCCTTTGCCTTTGTCAGTGTGTACATAAGAATCTTTGCTTCTTCACTCCAGTTCTTTGTCTCTCTATTCGCATGGAGATTAACCCGGGAAGGAGAACAGACTGGCTCTCAATTAAAGCAGTATCAGTTTGTATGACAAACCGAGATACTTGTATACAGCATAAGCAACTCAGAAATAAATAGTAGAGTATTATTAATGCATCACCCTTTCCTATATTTAAAGCACATAAATGAACCTTTAAAATATGATAGGGTCCAAATAATGATTGACCAAAAATTGGTTATGAGCAAAAGGTGTTTCCAAAGAAGGCATTCTGAAATTACATTTGCAGAACACTGAATAAAAATACTTCCCATGAGCTAACGACCGATGCCAGACCAAAAGGCAGTTCTGATGAGTGTGGGACAGCATGGGGATCTTTTTGTGAAACTCTTTGGTTTATTTGTGAGAACTAAATTTACACTATTTTGATGAGTGAACTCAGTCATGTTTTTTTCAGGAAACTCTGGAACACTTTGAAGACAATTTCCTTTGAGTACAAAGGGAAAATTAATGTATCTTTATATTCATTTACATAAATACTTTCTAATGGAAGAGAACTGATGATAGTCAATATAATTATATCAATAAATTCAAAATAGTTGGGTGTATTTTAAACCAATAAAATATATTCCCTTTTCTGCTTAAGTTGTTGAAGCTACTAAAAATCAGTATGAATAGTACTACTCCAAAAGTATCAATCCCTGTAATGAATATTGTCTCTAAGCTCACCAAGAAGTTAAATGAACCGGTAACTTTCAATACTTGAACAGACATACAAGATACCAAGTTAAAAGTGAACAGACTTTCAGATCTAAGCACATGCTGCTAAGCAATCAAAGAGATCCAAGCCAAAAATAAAAATGTAGGACAAAGGCTCAGGCACATACCCACAGTGAAATCCACACGAAATTAAAATTAATGGAACAAAGAACATTCTCTCTTTTCTTTCTCTTGACCTCATCCCTTGTGTGTGTGCATGCGTGCATATGTGTATGTATGTGTGTGTATACTTGTGTGTGTATATGCATATTTGTGTGTACTTGTATGTATACACACATGTGAGTGTCTGTGTGTGTGATTGTGTTTTAAAGTTGCATGGGAATTCTGGATACAGGTGGGGCTATGCTCATAAGGTGAGCATAGGTCTTGGGGTTCCCTGTTTTTACTAATTACCTTTTTCTATGGCATGGATTCTCTCTGAGCTTGTATCTACAGTGGCAGCCAAAATGTCTCAGTGAGCCTCATGCCTCTGCTCCTTATGCTCTTGGAATTATTGTCCTTCATGTATCCACATCCTTTCTTCACGTTCATCACATTCTCTGACCCACTGAGCCACCTTCCCAGACTCCTTAAGGAGAAGACCTAAATTCATCTAAACAAAATACATTTGTGCCTTCTCCATACTTCATCTTTCATATTTTAAATCCTCACAAGCAATATGTTTAAACTGGTCCTCATTCAAGGTGATGTAGGGTTAATCTACAGGTTTCTGAAGCATGTATTCTTTTTATTTCCTAGTAGTTTAGCAAAACAGGTGGCCATGCTCCAACTAGGTTCGTTAGTTTCATTTTCTCCACTGAGCAGGTCAAGTTCACAGCAGCAGTCTTAGAACCCTTGGTGTGACTATCCTATCATAGGCTCAATGATTTTTGTATATTTCTGTAGTTGGGGTAACTTCATGTCTCAGACATTTTTTGTTTCTTTGTAGACAGTATGCTCATGAATTTCTTGGATCTCTAGGTCTTGATTTAGCTCTCTGTTTCCTGGGATACATTCCTCACCACATTACTTAAAAAGAACCAAAAGGAATTGGCTGAATATGAAACTGTCTTCCTTGGGGAATCAAATTTAATTAATATGGTGGTTAGAGTAAACATTCAAGGGCCAAAATAATTTTATCATCAAATTTCCATGACATTGCTAATTTTCTAGCATGCTTTTAGGAAAGTCCCAGTGACAGTTGAGTTCATTCCCTCGTGTGTAATTCTAAGTTATATATTAGTTTTATTTACCCTCTAGCTCACTTAATCTCTCATGGCCTACTATTAATATTATGTTGATCCATCTGCTATTTTCTGCTTCAGTGATTTTTTGATATTATAATTTTATTGCATATCTCCCTCCCCTTACTTCACTCCAAACTGTCACATATACCCTCCCTGCCTCTCCTTTAACTTCAGGGCCTCTTTTCCTTTTTCTTTCTTTCTTTCTTTCTTTCTTTCTTTCTTTCTTTCTTTCTTTCTTTCTTTCTTTCTTTCTTTCTTTCTTTCTTTCTTCCTTTTTTACTAGTTATTTATACGCATATTCATATAGACATATTATTCCTAAATATAACCAGTTTGACTCATATTCTACACTTTGTACACCTGATTTCAGGGCTGACTGTTTGGCACTAGACACTAATGGTATCCTTTTCCCAGAGAAGTCCATCTCTTCCATTCCCAGATGTTTTCAGTTGCCTATACTTCTTTGTACAGAGTAGGGGATTTGTGGGCTTTATTGGCATGATCATTACTTTTGTAATCGTATTTTGGGTACAAGGTACTTTTCATGTTAGCTCTGTCAGTGGATGCATGTACTTATAAATATGTAGACTATCTACACACACGTGTATTATACATGTGGATTCATCTACTTATAAAAATCTAAGGCTTGATTTTTATAAGTTCAGTAGGTATAAAAAATTTCCAGATCATCCTTTTAATTTGTAATTTCATAGTTCTGGCACACTTGTGTCTATTTTTATGGTTTATGCCTCTGTAAATGGTTTTCCACATCAAACCTAATTTTTCTACTCTGCCATCTGTGTTTGTTGTTCTTTGGGCCTTTAGCATATGTTTACTAATATAGGCACTAAACTATGTTCTCATCATGTGTAACATGTTTTATTTCTTTGCATTATTTTTTTACTTATAAAATTTTTGAGTGTAGAATGACTTATTCATATTCTTACCATTTATTTTAGCAGATCTTAACTGCTTCTCTTATTTCAGAAATCATTCATGATGATAATCAACAATGAATTAACTTATATTTACTTATAAATTAATTTACACATTTTAAAAACATTCAGTAGATGTATATGTATATATTTGTTGAATTGTTGCAGATGGAATTATTGTAGGGGAAAGACAGACTCAATATGCTAACTAAAATTGTGGAGGCATCTACTTATAAAAATCTAAATGACTATAAATGTACAAATAAATGTGTGTAATGTATGTATATTACATGTATTATATATGTATCTATTTATATAAATATGTGTGTTTATATATATATTTATATATTGTGTGTGTGTCCAAAAAGCATTTGACCTATTGTTCTATATCTTAAAATTTTTTCTTCTTTTTAAAATTTATTTCTTATTGTTTGATGATTTCATAATTTATAAAGATTTTTATTGGTTTTGAATTTAAAATATAATTACATTATTTTTTTCCTTTCTTATCTTTCTTTAACCCCTTCCATTTAACCCTTATGTAGACTTCTTGGAGGTGTGCACTGAAGGTGGGCTTGAGGTTTATAAAGCCTATGCCGGGCCCAATTTCTCTTCTCTCTCTCTCTCTCTCTCTCTCTCTCTCTCTCTCTCTCTCTCTCTCTCATACACACACACACACACACACACACACACACACACAGAAACAGAGAGAGAGTGTGTGTGTCTGTCTCTCTGTCTGTCTGTCTCTGTATCTCTCTCCCTCTCTCTGTCTCTCTGTCTCTCTCTCTCTTTGTTTCTCCCTCTCTCTGTCTCTCTCTCTCTGTTTTTCTCTCCTTCTTTTTCTCTCTCTCTTTGTCTCTGTCTCTCTCCCTCTGTCTCTGTCTCTCTCTTGCATACATGGCCTCTAGTCTTTCCTTATTTGATATCACATCTAATGTGTCTCTGTGTGTGTATATGTGTGTGGTAAAATTCTTTACTTTTTGTGGTTTTAAGGTTGAACTCTATCCAACTGAATGTTCAGAGAGTTAAAATATACTTCTCTCACCTTATAAATGTCCTTTAGTTCTTTTTTTTCTTTTTATTTTTTTCAAAAGAAAGCTCTTGAAGACAGGGGTCTAAGAAACCACCAAGAAGGAAGCCCCAGGTAGTGTTGGCACCAGTCTCTTCTTGCTAGTGCACGGACTCTGTCTGAAGTAATTTTAGACTGCTTTAAAGCCCTGCTCCCAACCTACTGTAGATGTGGCACTTATTCTGCTTCCCTCATAGTTAAAACTATCTGTATCTGCAAAAGTCTAGTAGGCCAGGTTATCTGACACCATGCTGTGAGTTTGAAATGCTGCATTTAGGGTCCAGTCTGTATACGATTCTTTTTAAACTTTACACAAAGCATTTTGTCCTCTCTGCTATTCCCTAAGTTGTCCTAGAACTCATGGCAATCCCCTTACCTCATCCTCTCAAGTGTTCTATTTATAGCTGTGAGCCAAGATATCCAGCTACTTTGAATTTATTGTGGAGTCTATCTGCTGCCTCAGTAAATTTCTTGTAGGTTTTAAGGACTTGACCACCATATTTTTATAGCTTCATGGACCTATCAAAATTAAGGTAACTTTATTTTAGCATGACAAATGTACACAGGCAAAAATAATATGTCTACTTCTCATGCTCATCATTTTGTTGCAGTTTGAAAACTATACTATTTCATTACACACACATATATACATATATATGCATATATAATAAGATGATATATATCATATATATGTCTTCATATAACATAAAGACATTAATCACATTTTAAGTTAAAATATCAGACTAAATTATTAAGCTAACATTGTAAAAAGCAAGCCCAGTTTAATGGCTTTATTGAGTGACTTTTATTTTCTTAATATTTATCCAATTTTGTAGCCTCTAGCTACAAGTTGGATAGGTTTTAATATTTTTTTTTCTATAATCTAATTACTCTCTGGTAGTTCATTTAGTTTGGGTCTATGAAGAATCCTTGCCTTATTTTTTTCAAGTCCTCAGATTTAAAAACAACAACACTCTATCAAGACTATGCTCATAGTACAAGTGGGAAAACACCAGCATTAGTAAACAATATTTGAGAAGAAAGATTTGAATATTAATATCATGGAATTCTACACCTTTCTCAGCAGCGACTTTCAGAAATAGTGTGTAACTGGTACTCACACATGAGATTACTAGTCAAGGCATGGACCACTGAGACCCTTTCCCTCCTACTATGTTGCCTCGTCCAGCCATGATGTGAGCATACTTGTCTATTCTTACTGTAGCTTGTTATGCCGTATTTGGTTGATGTCCCTAGAAGGTGTGATCTTTTGTGAGAGGAGATGAAGAGAACTGGAATGTGGGGGAAAAGGAGAGTGAAGGAAAAGAGCCTGGGAGAAGAAAATCCAGGGTGAGACTGGCAGTCAGGTTGTACTATATGAGAGAACAATAAGTAAAATAGAAAAAAAAAAACCTGAATAAATGACACATTTAATTTTTTTAAAAAAGGTCAAGGCATGCCATTAGCTCTAGTGTAGCAATACTCTGACTTAAGAACTCCTATTCTGCCATTGGATTGTATCAGCATTTTTACTGATTACTAACCAGAGCATTGAAAAATCTCTTTTTGCAGAGATGTACACTTGGCTTTTTTGAAAGATAAGATGGTATACTGAAAGATATTAACTTAGTGCTATTGAAATTATCTTCACAAAAATGTATTAGATTTTTATTGCAAGTAGATAAAAGTATCTTCCTTTTGCCTTTAACATATTTATAAATTATGGCTCAGGAATACAATGTTCTGTGATTGTAGAACACTGTACTTTATTAAAATTTTCTCAATTATTTTTCTGGTAAACTAAAACTATATGAATACCTACGTGATTTCTTTCTTGGGCAGGAAACTTATTAGAACAATCTAAAATACCTTCTTCTTAAGATTTAGGTCATTATGGGAGAATGTGAGAAAGAAAAAATTGAAGACAAATGGGCAGTCGACTGATGTCAAACCTAGAATTGCAATAGGAAATTGTAGTATTCTATGGGGTAGAGGGAAACAATTAAGAAAATATAACAGAGCAAAGCAACTCTTCTTGAGGCCAAACTGGTCACTAATAATCTCTATAATTACATACAAGCAATAATGGATGGGGTAAAAAGAGAGCTTTTTTTCATAGAATTGCAAATAATATTATGAAGCTATAGAAAAATCAAGATCACCATCATTCATCCCGATTAATTTTGTTGCCTATGTCACTGATTGATGCAAAAATTAGGGTGAAGATTTTCGATGAGACATAAAGATATTTGTACAAACTCAAGGCATTTTCCATAAGAGAGCCATCAATTACATAAATTATAAATAAATGTGTATTAACTTGACAGAGAAAACTGGCAGGGAGAGAGTAAGCAAGTAATCAGCAATCACTTTCTCAGTCACAAGCCACTTGACACCATGTGATGCAGCTAAACGCTGTGTAGTGGAAACTGTTGAAAATACTGATATTTAAAAAGTTTGCTTTCACGAAGGGAGAAAAGCATTAAGTGATATTTTAGAAGTATGAGAAAGGGAAAACAAACGAGGTCAGACCATAATTGTTAAATATCTGCTTATTTTGAGAAGTCTCTAAAAATAAGTTGGGTAGTTTTATGAGTGTGTGTGTGTGTGTGTGTGTGTGTGTGTGTGTGTGTGTTTACAACTTCTTAATTCATTGTTTTTATTTTAACACTTATTTCTTTGGATGCTGGGTTAGTTTCTTATGCCATAATCTTATGCTTAATAACCAACCATCCATTTTTTTTTCCTTCTCTGTTCATAGTTGTGTAAAGAAATACATTTCTCTGTCATCCTGTTTTCTCTCTGCACAGTGTGTTTAGGTTCCTTGAATACATCCATTACAAGTTGTTTGGAATTTTCTGCTAATTGTTGTTTGGATTTTTTTTCATGTTTTGTTGGCTATTTTATTTATTTATATTTCAAATATTATCTTCTTTCCCAGTTTCCCCTTCACAAGCCCCTTATCCCCTCTTCCCTCCACCTGCTTCTATGAGGGTGCTCCCCCACCTGCCCACCCACTTCTTCCTCAGTGGCCTAGTGTTTTGTGCCTTATTTATATGATATAGAAGTTAATTTTCTATTGTTTTAAAGTTCTCAGGTTGTCCTTTCTGCTCATGTTTGTATGTCTTGTGTGTGCTTACAATGAGGAGACATAAGCACACGTGAGCATGTCCTCAGTTACAATCCTGTCTCTCCCTAACTTGGTCTCGATCATGTATTGTAAGTCCTTTAACCAATAAGCCACCTCAAAATTCTAGTTGCGTAATATGGAGTGCACTGTGGACTTTTGAGTTCTCAACCATTGATTCAATTTAGAAAGACATAGGACTTCATAAACCAATTATGAAACTTCTATACAATAGCCAACTATATCTAAAATACAAATAAATGTTATCATTTGACAACAAATGTCAAAAGAACCCACTAGGAATACCATATTGAAAAAAAAATACTCAAAGTCTATTTACTTTCATGGTTCACAGATGGAAAATAAGTGTTAATAGAATGGGAAAGAAAATATGTCAGCAAGTTCTGTTTTTGATCATATTTATTCATCTCCTATATAGTGAATTTGTAGTAAGATTACATTTAAACAGGTACCTGAAGGGGAGTTCCAGCTGAGACACAAGGCCACTCAGGGCTCAGGGATTCCAGAGGAAAATAAAACAGAAGAAAATATCATCAGTAGGAGAGTAGCCAAATCAGGAGTGAAATCTTGCTGTCTCTATAGGGATACTGGAAGTACATATAATGATACATAGAACATCATGGATGAGACTACACTGAGCTCCAAAATTATGTTTTAAAAAATAAGTCACTTGTAGCATGGTTATCCTTCATTTATGGCTAATGTCTAATTATAAGTGAGTACCTACTATTCCTGTCTTTCTGGGTCTATGTTACATCACTCAGGCTGATATTCTCTAGTTCCAACCATTTGTTTGAAAATTTCATGATGTCTTTGATTTTAATAGTTGAATATTAGGTTGTGTAGTGTATCACATTTTGTTTATCCACTCTTCAGTTGTAGGACATGTAGGTTGTTTCCAGCTTCTGGCTATTTTAAATAAACCTGCTATGAACAGAGTTGAGCAAGTGTCCCTGTGGTATAGTGAGGTATCTTTTGAGTATATGCCCAGGGGTGGTACAGCTGGTTCTTGAGGTAGAACTATTTCCATTTTTCTGAGAAACTGCAAATTGATTTCCAAAGTGGTTGTAAAAGTTTGCACTCCTACCAGCAATGGAGGAGTGTCTTCACCATCATTTTCAGTCATCTTGTGTTTTGTTTTTTTGTTTTTGGTGTTTTTTTATCTTAGCCTACTTGATGCACGGGGATAAAGATGAAGCAGAGATGGAGGGAACAGCCAATGCACATCTGCCCCAAATTGATACCCATCTCATGGGAAGGGTGCCAACCCCTGACAATATTAATGATACTCTGCCATGGTTGTAGAAAGGAACCTAGCATAACTGTCTCCTGAGAAACTTCATCCATGAAGAGATGGAAACAGATACAGAGACCCATAGAAAAACAGGAGAAGGAGCTCAAGGAGTTTGGGAGGACAACAGGGGAATAGAACTGAGCAAGCCAACTGAACAAGAGGGGTCAGAAAGACTTACACAGTCAACTAATTTGAACCCATGGTGGCTTCAAGAGATTGAACCAAACCAAAGCCAATGCACAGGCTAGACCAAGGCCCCCCACGCATTTGTAGCAAATGTATGGCTTGGTCTTTATGTGGGTCCTCTAACAATTGAAGCGGGCTGGGAGGGGGTGCTGTCTCTGTTGCCTGCCGTAGGATTCTCTTCCCCTACTTGGGCTACTTTGCTGGACCTCAGTCAGAGAGAAGGTGCTTAGATGTCCCAGGGTGGAGTGACAACCTAGTAGGCTTTCCCTTCTGTGAGAAGGGAATGTGGGTGATGAGATGAGGGCTTTGTAAGGGCGGGACTGAGAGGAGAGGAGGGAGGGGGGTGCAATTGGGGTGTAAGGTGAGTAAAAAAATAAAGCTTGAAAACAAAACACAGAAAACATCACTGTGCTGAGGCCCCTTTTATAGAATTACACGGCCCCTGCAAGACCACATTTCAAGGACATTTTTTTTTAAAAATTTGGTAACCTCAATGATAATATTTGAGGATAATAGGGAAAGAATTTATCATATACAAGTTAATTTGAGAGAAATACAAAAAAATGACCTAGAAAATTTTTTATCCAGAAAAAAAAAAAATTAAGGCTTTCTTTACTGCAAATCTTTCACAGATGTAAAACTAGAAGTAAAGGTAAAAGAGCTCAAGAAAGAAATACTAAGGCAATCCCAGGGTGGTTTCCCAGATCTGGACCTTATTTTGTATACTAAAAGGAATGAAGCTCCATGGGCACATGGGTGCTATAATCAGAAGTGTGCTTGCAGCCGATTAACCCATCGGAAATTACAGTTTACTACCAGGTGTTAAAATATAAACCTCATTAGTGGTAGGGCAGGTTCATGCTGGAAGTGTCTACAGGTACACCAAGGACTTAGATCTATCCATGTTTTACTGCACAAGGAAAGAGGCTTTTTTATTATTATTATTATTTTCAGAATCTCATGTGTGTACTCTGTGAAGGGCATCCTTTTATTTCCAGCAGAGATTGTGCGTTACTTTTGTTGTCACAAACACAAACGAGACCCCTATACTTTGTGACTGATTCCTTGCCGCTCGGAACTGTTTTGATCTCCAGCTAAAGGAGGGGATGTAAATAACTTCACGTCGCACGGGAAAATATTAAGTGCAAATATTCACTGTGCATCAGGTGACTGGTTCCGATTATGTAAACACACGCAGGTGCCTTTCAGGACCCAGACAGTCGTGAAATAAAATAATTTAATTTTCAAATTCAGAATTCCTGATACTATTAGCAGGTGGTACTATTCAGAACATCATATACAGGAGAGTACCCATGAAGTCCCACATTTTTCTCCTAGTTTTCATAAGTATACTCAAAGTATTAGCTTATCAACATCTAACATAGAGCATAAATTATACAATATCATTTTACATGTACTTTGAATATTCTTTAAAAATTCTTACATATGCATATATACATACATGTGTATACATATGTGTATGTATACACATATATGTGTATATATGTTAATGAAGTAATATGTATACATACACACACATATATGGATATGCACATTAACATTTATACATTTTCTTTGTTCTGTCCAGACACCATCCATCTCCGAGTTCTTGAATCCTCTCCAGTTGGCACAGCTGTGGGAAGTGTAAAAGCCACTGATGCTGACACGGGGAAAAATGCTGAAGTGGATTACCGCATTATTGATGGAGATGGCACAGATATGTTTGACATTATAACTGAGAAGGACACACAGGAAGGCATCATCACTGTGAAAAAGGTGTTCAGATTCACCGAAAACGAATATCTCTGTTGAGGGAGTAGACATTTCCTTGTGTGCTATATGCTCTTACATTAGCTACGAAAGGAAACTCCATGGGCGTGTTCAGTTGGGTTTTGCATTACATGTAAATGAGAAGGCTCTAGTATGAGAGAGCTCTTTAGACATTATGAATATATGCCCTTATTTGTAACATGAAACCTGAGATTTGAAAAAGAAAACAGGCAAGTTAATATATGTGTAATTATATTTCTTAGCCATGTTATTAAAAGCTCACTGCAAAAACAATGTTTTCTTAAAGAGCAGTTAATAACTAATAATGGCAATATATCATCACAGTCAGGGGCATAAAAATAGCATGCAATCCAGATGCATGAGCCAATAATTAGAGTTGCTAATAAAAAGAGACAGAATGGATTGGAACATAATTTAATTGTTCACATTTCCCCTTCTGCTATATAAATTAAATCTCCTGCTAACATATGCTCAGTGATAGAATTTAGAGGTAGCCAGTTTTTTTTTTTTTTCAGTTGGCTCCATCATTACAAGAAAAATAAGGCAAATTTCTTTTTAGATCCAAAAGAAATGTCATGAGAAGAGTAACCACTGAGATATTGGTAACCAATACAATTATCCTGGGGTGATATTGAAGGCAAAGGACACACAACCAATTATTACTCCAAGTGACTAGCAATGCTAAAAAGTCACTTTTTATCATAACTAGGAAGTAGCAATAACTAACCAGGAAGTAGCAATAATCCACACAGAATCTTTGGTATCCTTGCATGAAAAAAAAATGTAGAAAAACTGAGCAAGCAATGTATTGTGCAATATTTATAGGTCAAGAAATTATGTATAAAATCTGTGATGTCTAAATATCTCAATAACAAACATTCCTTTGTTTTATAATACATCATGAAATTGTATTCTCATAAAGCTAATATAACTACTTCTTCCCTCACTTTATAGTATTTTGTTTTTCTATAACTGCTATAGTTTTCTTAGAGTTTGAAATCCCATAAAGACTTTATAGTTCCATGAACCCATTACACTAATGAAAATACTTTGACATAGATTTTTTTATGTTCCATATTTTTAAAATTTAGGAATTGTTGCCTTAAAAAGTTAAGTCATAACCTGTATGCAATCAAGTACATGTACACACAGAAGTTCACAACTTAACAACCCATTTTTGGAAGAAATTACTACCCTTATGAGATAAATTTAATATTCATCCAAATTTCTACAATAATCAAAATATTTTTCTATGTTCCAAAGCATTTGCCACCTAGACTTATCAATATTACAGAAATAGTTTTTTATAATGAACAACTTTCAGGATCTTAAAGTCCTGATATAACTTGGGAACAGCAGATATCCCATTGCCCCAAATCTAACTAATGACTTTTGCCTTCATACAGCCACTTGACTATGAGAACAGAAGACTATATACTCTGAAGGTGGAGGCAGAAAACACCCATGTGGATCCACGTTTTTATTATCTAGGGCCATTCAAAGATACTACAATTGTGAAAATCTCCATAGAAGATGTGGACGAGCCTCCTGTTTTCAGTCGATCCTCCTATCTGTTTGAGGTTCACGAGGATATTGAAGTAGGCACAATCATTGGTACTGTAATGGCAAGAGACCCTGATTCTACATCCAGTCCCATCAGGTACTTTGGCCAGTATTTAAGATTAAAAGAAGCAGAGTTGAAAGGCATAAAGGGGCCAAGAAATTCTCATTGCTTACAAGAGTTTCTCTGTAAATTCTACCTAATTTTGGTGTTCACAGAGTTGAGGGAATGTGTTTCTTTTTTTGTTTTGTTTTGTTTTGTTTCGTTTCGTTTTGTTTTGTTTTGTTTTTGTTTTTGGAGACAGGGTTTCTCTGTGTAGCCCTGGCTGTCTTGGAACTCTGTAGACCAGGCTGGCCTCGCACTCAGAAATCCGCCTGCCTCTGCCTCCCGAGTGCTGGGATCAAAGGCGTGTGCCACCACCGCCCAGCGAGGGGATGTTTTGATTGAGTGTCATGGGCAACACAAAAACCAGCTTTTTGGTTTTCTAGGTTTTGCCTTTTCTATTACATTAATGGCTTATGTCATATGTTTTGAGGCATTAAAATGCTGATGATTTCGATCACGGATACATAGCTGAATATAGTATAGACTGGCCTATTCCTTCTATAGCTTAAAGAAAAATTTTCTTCCAGGTTTGTTTCATTATTGTGCGTTTTTGTTTTCTTTTTTACAACTTTTTAAAAATGTTTGAATATTCCGGAAGCCGCAGTATAATTTCTGTCTTTCTTTGCTTTTCGTCCTATGCAATTTTAAAGGCACGTGAAGTGGGACTGATACGTAAGAGTGAACAAGATTCAGACCTTTCATTTGCATTTCGCTGGGACATTAAAGAAATACAAGTATCTGCGTTCCTTGTTCAGCATGAAAATGAGCATTTCCTTTAATCTGTTAGTCGGTTGTGGGTCTGGGATTTCATTCTTCTACCTAGTTCACAGAAATCTGAATTTGCATTCACGTGACCCAGTCAAGTATGAGTTCAAATGTTTGTTTTGTAATTGCTTAGTGAACTCTTATGAATTGTTCAGCTTTAAAATGTGAAGAACCTTCAGTTTCATGTTTTGTGGGACTCTGAGTGTTCTCAAGTGAACAATTCTGTTTTCTCTGCCAGTCTTCAAGAGTAATTGTACTAGGCAGAAAGTAATATATTTCTCTATGTAATTTATTCATATAGTTTATGCAAATACATTTTCTTATATTCATGCATTCCACCACAAGTTATGTACTGGCAGAACAAAAGAGAAGTGTACATGATGATCACACAGTGCTCCCATCTGCCAGCTGAACTTTGCCATACATTTTTTTTTTCTAGATGCTTTATCAAAATTGCTGTTTTATGGATTTTCTTTTCCTTTAAATTTTCTTAAAATTACTGATATAGACATTTAACTTTCCCTCACTAAATACCTAATATTTTCTTGGTCTACAATTAGAGTAGACCACGCTCTTGGTCCCAGTTTTCAAAACAGATTTTAAAATATGATTTGTTGGTTTTGCCCGTTGGTTTTAAAACAGTCTCATGTAACTCATAGTGATCACAACTGTACAGTGTACCCAAAGCGGACCGTAACGCTCTGATCTTCTGGATTTTAACTATATAATTCTAGGTCTTTTGGCCCATTCTTCTAGACCCAGACTATCCAGTTCTGCAGATCTTTATGTATGTGATCCAAGAACCCTGCCCAAAAAATGCTACATTCTAGAGAGCTATATACTGTTTTTGAGGGTTAAATTTCAGCCAAGTACTATTGTTATACTTACAAGATGTTTCTCAACAAAATCAAATCAGTTTGGCTCTTCATATAGACTCATCATTACTATACATGAAAATCTATCTGTGGACATTTATCAATAATGTAAAAAGTTAAATGACAATGTTTATCTGTTTATCTAGGAACTAGAGTAATGCCAGCTATAATGGTCTATATGACAACGACTTTACTCCATGATTGTAGTATATTTGACTTTGTTCTACCTTAGGTATAAAAAAATGCAAACAAATCAACTTAGATGTTATGATTTAGACAGAACCTAAAGACATGTATCTTAAAAATGGATATATACCATGCTAATCATGCATATATTATAAATTATGCTTTATATATCCAGTGATTTCATCTTTTTGGTAGAAACATAAAATATTTGGGAAAATTCTGCCTTTACTGAATAGGTACAAAATTTTAAGCATGTAACCCCATATATTCACATTATTGTAGGAGTTGTAAGGCATTTGTAGGTGATATAATGGATAGAAATAGACAATAGTTAGAAAAAGATATTTTGCTTGGACTGAGTAAGTTAAGACTTTAATGTATCACCATTCATTTAGGTTGTATTAGGAGTTGTGTGACATCTAGAAATAATGAACAGCTTACAGGATATTTTTATGGTTGTGTGAATATTATGTTATCTTAGATTTGGGCATCAGCATCTGAGAATTTTTGTGTCAACTGAATCAGTCTCCAATTATATCAAAGGCATATTATAGATATTCAGAAATATAGTTATTAGAGTCATATTTGTTGGATGGTTTACATTATATGTGGTATGAATGTTGTCAGTTATTGTGAATTGTTTATGTATAAATCAAAGAACAATTTGAAGAAACAAAGTGAAAATTGCCACATAATTTGCCAATAAAGAGATAGAAATAAAATTATGCAATGAACATACTTGAATAGACACATCTAGGATGATGAGATGGCTCAAATAATAAGAGCTCTTCCTTCCAGAATGATAATTAGAGTTCAAGTCTCAGGGTTCAAACGATGGGACAAAAAACCCAAGTGCTGTGGGCTGTCCTCTGATCTCCATGTGTACACTGTGGCATGTACACACACATACACACACACACACACACACACACACACACAGGCAGACAGACATGCACACACACATGAGCACACTCACACATGCGCACGCACACACACACAAATATAAAAATTAATTTTAATGCAGATCTTTTATGTCTGCTTTCAAGATACTTCCAAATAATTCTCCACATTATTCTATTACTTTTTAAATTGAGGCACAATGACAAGAAAAAAATAAACATAAATTGAATTGAGATTAGCCAGTGAGATTAGCACTACTCCTATTTTGTTTTATGTATTAATCAAAACCTTTCAGTTTCACATACTTCTTCACAAGTAATGAACTTTGCAGTCTTCCAACATATCCCTGGCTGTCCTCGAACTCACTTTGTAGACCAGGCTGTCCTCGAACTCAGAAATCCACCTGCCTCTGCCTCCCGAGTGCTGGGATTAAAAGTGTGCGCCACTACGCCCGGCATATCATTTCATTTTGATAAGTATTTGAAGATTGTGCTCATGTTTGAACATATTTTTCACTCAGAGAACTTTGCACATGAGAGTCAAGTAATATTCTGTAGAGTGTCAGCTGGAATTTCTTTCGGATTGAGGTAACCCTGGCAGTAGGTTTAATAATTTCTTGCCTTATTTCCTGTTTCAAATTTGTAATGAAACAAATTAGAATACAATATCAAAAACGGAGATGATTAATACTGGATGGTTTAATATTATAAGGTTACAAATTACTTCAACTACTATGGACAGTTGTGGACGACTGGGGGAAGAGGGTGAACACTTTGAGTTATCTTTTTACTTGCAAATTATTTCTAGTGTGGTGGTATATGATTTGCTTCATTTGATTATGGCTTAGCTGTGGTTTCATAAAGATATTGCTGCTTGCCTTGATTGTGCCACCATTGTGAGTTATACTGCCATTAGGCTTTCAAGTGACATGCAGCATGACACGTCTTATCAGGTTCGAAAGAAGTTCCTTTTCTTTATTTATGAAGATTTTACTCTTTAGGGACGTATAAGAACGTCTTATACTGGACTGTCTGAATTTTAAAAGGCCTTCAGTCATTTATTTTATAATCATACATGTGATTAGAGGACCTGAAGCTATCACAAATCACCAGTTGACAATGTATTGCACTGATGAAAGCAGTGTTACCTCCAATGTTATCATTAATAAGGAGACTGAATTTCTAACATTGACCATTTACGGTGGGCAATTGAAGTATTTCAACTACAGAAGACTTGGTTCCTGAGCATAGTCACTTAACAATGAAACTACATGTGACACTATTCTGTGTCCCAAAATACATCCACATTTGTTGAAGTTATATGGCAACAGGCAATAGTGTATATTTGCAGAACTTGTATATCCACACAAAGTAAGGTACCAGTTCTTGCCTGGACTAACAAATGTGCAACTGTTTCAATTGCCGAAACAGATTATATTCTACATCAGTTCTGCAGTTTCTTATAATTTTGAGTAGATACAAAATAACTTTGTATTTTACCATTTGTCCTTGCAAACCATCAATATTGTTACCATGTGTTTTCTTTGTTACCTATTTTCAGATTTACATTGGATCGCCATACTGACCTTGACAGGATCTTTAACATTCATTCTGGAAATGGATCACTTTACACATCAAAGCCACTTGATCGTGAATTATCTCAATGGCACAATCTTACTGTTATAGCTGCCGAGATCAGTAAGGAATTATAGTTAATGAATATTTCAATTTTTTGAATAATTTTCTTCCTGCATTTTCATATATTTGTATGATTATTTTATGTTGAAATAATTCTCTCTATACACATTAAATTTCAATGTGCTTTTTAAAATGACTTTTTAAAATGTCAATTTTTCATCGTTTCCTTTATTTTTAAACTGAGGTACATAGCTAAACATATTGCAGATATAGTAAAATGATATCTGTGCTCTCTTGGGTATTTTGAGATGCCTTGAGTATTGAATTGCCTAAACCATTTTTTTTTTAATCTCTGGTGCAGATTTGTTTTCTTTTGTTTTTTTATAAAGTTAGGTGTTGTAACAACATCCAGGACATATAAATTTGTTACATTATTCTGAGTTTTTTCAAGTTGCTTTTAATATAGTTTAGTTATTCCTTCCGTTTACATTGTGAATTTGACAGTTCGGTGTATTTGTAATCTTTTCTTCTAATATTTTTAGCACCATATCACTTGTTCTACTGAAATTTATTCATGTTCTTAATAACAGCATTTACCAAATTCTTTCTATTTTGAGTAAAGGATTTCTATAAGTATCTTGTAACTCTAGTCTCATGGTCAGAGATTATCTTAATTTATCCTTCTTCTGGGAGGCCTTTACTCCTCCTTTGATGCTGAAGTCTACTTTGCTGGGTATGGAAAGCCTTTTCTTGATCTTGATTGGCAGTTGTTTTCTATCAGGATGAGAACACATTACCTTCCAAGTCTTCTCGGCATTTAGAATTCTGTCTGAACTATCTTCTTCACCTACAGTATTTGCCTTTAAATTTACTTAGCATTGCTCTCTGTTGCAGACTGTAATATTCTTTCTTTGTTATGAACTTTTAACAATTTAACTATGTCACGGTAAAGTGCATATAGGTTAGAAGATCTAAACCTAGACTCTACATGCTGCTTGAACATGGATAGCCGTGATTTTTCCCTAGATTTGGGGAGTTTTCTTATTTTGTTTTACTGAAGAGGTGATTTTTACGCCCTCAAATTATAGCCCTCTTCCTCGGGTATACCAGTGAGTGAAATGCTTATTTAAGGGTACCTCACAGATTTTATATTTTCTCTTTATGCTTTCTTGGTTGTTTGTTCTTTCTGTCCCACACTAATAATTCAAAATATGTTTCTTCAACTCTGTTATTTTTTCTTCTGCTTATTCCAATCAAGCTGTCAACTAATTTTTCTTTCTGACCTTTAGAGTGTCTTATTTTCTTTGGTGTCCATCCAGTTCCCTTTCAGATGTGTTACCTGCCTTAATTCATTTAATTATTTGTAAGGTTCATTCATTTTTCTTGTATTTCTATATTGAGAATGGTCATATCTTGAGATTAGTATCATTTTATGCTGCTATATGATGACCTTCCTAATAATTTACTCTAATAATGAACCTTGGGGTGGGGGGTGGGGTATCAGTCTTGGGTTTGATTCACAGCACTGTGGGGAAGCTAAGTCTAGGTAAAGGGAAAAAAGCAAGTGCAAAGATGATGAGATGTGAAGAAGTTAGGTACTTCATTTCTCTGTCAAGCAAAATGCAGTGTCGAGTGTTTCTCACTCATGTTATAATGGCCAAGACTTATCTTCCAACAGGTTTTTTTCCTCAGGCCACCTGATTCAGCAGAGCTAAAATTAGAAAAGCATCAAGCTGAAAAGTCACATGACCACAATCGGGCAGGATGGAGGCATAGATTGCTTTCAAGATCTTTAAATTAGAATTTCTCTTGCTAATATTTTTATTAACATCATCTTATGGAAGAGCTCGGTCTGTGGAGAGTTTTGTAATTTTACAGTCACACTGCCAGAAGCAATAAACTGGGAATCAGATTGATTATTTGATTTCTAAATCTAACACTTAATTCTGTGCTTGCTTTAAAGGAAAAAAAAAATCAATAGTTCATCCAATTAGAAAATGGCAAGTTAAAGTCTGAGATGAATACATTTTTTTAACATTGCAGCGGATATCGTTCCCAAAGAGAGGAATGTGTCATTGTTTAGTAGACTGCTGAAAATCATTATGGACCCAGATGTGATAACACATACCCAATGCTCAGAAGGCCAGAAGGCTGAATCACAGAGATGTTGGGGAAGCCCCGCCTCAGACTACAAGAATATTATCAAACCCTAAATAATAAATAAAAGGAAAATATCATTAAAAATTTGAGATGGTGGCAACAGAGCCTTAAATTAAATGTGCAGTCTGTTACACATTAAAGAAACTAAGAGAGCCACATACCCATGCTTCTGCAATCCTTCTCCCAAGACCCAGTCCCTTGCTGAATCAATTGTAAGACAAAGCATCTCTGTATAGTTTTAACAAGAAGCGTCAACTTTCAACTGAACCAGGCTGAGAAACTGCCTAAAAATTCCATACATGTAGTACTGAGTGAACACACCCATCAGTCGGAGATATTGGAGGAGATTATTACAGACTCAGACCTGGTCTGAGTCACCCAGAATCTCAGCTGTATGAGAAGTCTAGTCAGATAACTTTTTTTTAAAGCTTCTAACTAAAATAATGAATTGAGCTTCACCATCCTAGCTGGGATCTGAAATGGAGTCACACATGCCTTTTCCAGAGACCCTGCTTTGTTGAGAGAGTTATAAATGACAGTGTCATGTGAGTCCATCAATTTTAAAATGTATTTTTTTTTTCCTATGAGGAAAACTTCTATTTCTCTGTCTTCACCCAGATCTAATGAGATCCATTTTGGAGCTTCTGGAATCTAATTGTTTGTGCTGTCTGCTCAACTCAAGATCCTTCAAGCTCAGTGAGCTTGCAATTGCATTTTCTATTTCAGATGCTTTGAGAAATTTAACTTCTAAAGCTAGTTGAAGTAATTATGATTCTGTAAAAAGCGAAGCCAATTACTTCTTAAGTGCTAAGCCTATTCTTGCCCTTAAGTGAAATCAATCTGTGGAATAAGCGCTGGAAATGCCCACCTGCCAAATGCATGTAGCCAAGACCCCATTATGCTGTTCTGAGCATTGAATGTCATGAGAGTGGAAGAAAAAAAAAACACATAGAGGGGATTGTTTCACTAGGCTTTAAACACTGGTTCTAGGGTAAATGTGTTCCACACCAAGCCCTGAACAGGACAGCGGTGTGTGGAAATGAACCTTTTACAGAAGTGTTTTCAGGTCCCGCCTCTAACAGCTCAGTTCTCCATGGCACAGCAAAACTCACATCATGTAACAAACACAGTCTGCCTTGAGTAATTATTCAGTGCATTATTCCATAGCATAGTTCTTTTCCTTCTTTAAAGATAAATTCTAAAATGACAGGTGGAAAATGCAAAACTCTAAAATTAAGGTCACGAACAGTAATAATAAACTTGTGATTTTTAGAACACACACAAAGGAAGACAGAGAGTGCCTATAATTACATATGTGTATATATGTGTATATATATATATATGTGTGTGTATTGCATATGATAATATATAGCATATTATTATATGCATATATATGACAATATATCATATTATATGCATATATATTATCATATGCAATAATGGTCAGATTTTGATGTAATTATATATAATTTATATTGATAAAAATATCATTTAACACATGCAGAAAAGTTACCTTTTTTGAAAGCCCTGGGAATCAAGAGAATGACTCAAGCTTGTCTCTCTCTCGATGACTGGAAAAGCTTATGCATGCGGGGGAATGGCCTTACTTGAGGACGCACATCCTTGCAAGCATTTATGGCTCATGCCTCGTTGTTATAGTACAGTTTCCCTGGAGGATTCTGAGGCAGATTCAGGTGGCAAACATAAGCCAGCTGCTATTCAGTATGATTCTTCCTTGGAATGCTTTATATTTTTATTTATACAGAAGCTGTAGCATCTGCCAGCAAAAAAAAAAAAAAAAAAGATTAGTGTAAGCACTGTTTTCTGAATAGATGACTCCAGGCCTTATGCTTTATAAAGTGCATTCATCCCTGTGGATTTAGCTTTTGATTCAAAGAACCTTGAGTTATTCAGAAAGAAGCTGAGGAGTCTTCCTATTGTGTTTGAAAAGGGTCTCAGAAAGCAATTTCTTACCTATGAAACTATTTTTATTTTGTCTCTTTCAAGGCCATCCGCATAATTAGAAAGTGGCGCTTCCAACATGAGTTAATAAAAATAAATATTTTGCATGCGTACCACTCTATCAATAGGTAAAACAGCATATTGTAGAAGCATACCCTTCCACTCTTCCCCATAGAAACATCAGGAGGTGAGGGTCCACTCCTACATGCATATACTTCTAAGTATTAGCAAACAGTCTAAGAGTGAGGGCATTAGGAACACTGAAAAACAACTTTTTTTTCTGTTTTTGGTTTTTTGGTTTATTTATTTATTTATTTATTTATTTATTTATTTATTTATTTATTTATTGAGACAGTGTTTCTCTGTGTAGCCCTGGCTGTCCTGGAACTCACTCTGTAGACCAGGCTGGCCTTGAACTCAGAAATCCACCTGACTCTGCCTCCCAAGTGCTGGGATTAAAGGCGTGCGCCACCACTGCCTAGCCTGTTTCTGTTTTTTTTTCATTTGTCTTCTTTCTTTTTTTTTTCTTCTACTTCTTGTCCACATATTCATCAGATCCAAGTGAATGGAGGGACACTCTTAGTGTTATTTGTATCTTTTTGTTCTGCGTATATTTTATTGTGATGAAAATTAGCCTAAACTCCTATGTAATAGAAAGAACTGAACAAGGTATGTTTTGATTCTAAAGGTGACTTCGGTGGTAATACTTAAACTATTCTGAGGTCCAATCTCATAATTGATGCTTTGTTAAAAGACTCTTATCAAATCAAACTTCTGTGTGACCAGAAGTCCTGCTTTGATATATATTTCATAAACTGAGTCAGAGGAAAGATGGAATATATTGACCAAAGTCAAAATACATGAGTGGTAAACTTGAGAGTCAGCAAAGCTCAGCCGGACCCTGCAACCAAAACCCTCAACTTTACAGTACTGTATTCTGCATTTTGTGCAGTAAGATTTTGAAAAGTCATAAATTCTGGCAGCTTAATATATAAGAATTAAGAAAATTCAAGTTAGACTGAAGAGAAGGTTGAATTTCAATTAATAGTTTTTTGTTGTAAGAAGGGAAGGTAATTATATTTCACATTTTTCACAATGTTGTAACCTTTTGTTTATAATTTTTAGCCTTATAAACCCACCTGATCAGAAACCAGCTTTTACCTGTATAATTAAAAACACAGTATATCAAAAATCTTATCATAGTAAAACTCTTTTTTTTTTTTTTTTTTTTTTTGGCTTTTCCAAGACAGGGTTTCTCTGCTTCTCTGCTTCTCTGCTGTATATCCCCTGGCTGTCCTGGAACTCACTTTGTAGACCAGGCTGGCCTCGAACTCAGAAATCCGCCTCCCTCTGCCTCCTGAGTGCTGGGATTAAAGGTGTGCGTCACCACCGCCCAGCTCATAGTAAGATTCTTATCATAGTAAACACAGTATATCATAGTAAAATCTTTCAAATTTTAATATGTGCTGCATTTGTATTTAATACCAAAATTTTACATTTGTATTTTAAAAGATAAATATTAGAAAAAAATCAATAAGACAAATATCATTAATTATTTTGCCCAGATATTTAAGAATAGTGCTAAACCTCTATTTGTTATATTTTTCATGTGTCTCATCTTGTACTTAAAATTTTTACTTTATTATACATAACAACTTGAATTTCACACATTAATATGTTATATATTTTCTTATGTGCATATATTACATAATATTTTCATCAGTTTCCCAAAACACTTCTAATTATCTTTATTGCGAACTTTCAAAATCGTTGATTTTTTTTAATACACATTATTTTATTATTTTCTGTAGTAGCTCTGGTATGGAATAGCACATCAGAACGTACCTTTCTCTTAGGACATGTTCATCATTCCTGCTCATCCTTCTTCATCCTCCCTTCTTCAAAGCCTCTGAAACGTCCATGCTTCACTCAGTTTCTATGACATCAATGTTTTCACTCAACGTGTTCCTTCAATCATGTGGTACTTGACTCTATAGTTGCCTGACTTATAATGATTTCCACATCCATCCACATTGTCTTTGGATAACTAATTTCATTCTATTTATAACTGTATATTATTCTGTTGTGTTTGTGTGCCTTCTTTTCTCTTTCTAATCCTAATTTGATGGACACTATGTTGTTTTGACTCTTGTGAATAGAATAACTGCCTAGAAATGCAAGATATAGATTGTGCCATTATGAAAAATAAAAGGATGGAACTAAGATTAAGATAAATAGATATATTTTAAAATTTTGTTCATCAAAATCATAAATACAATTCTTATTTCTTCATGACAAATTTGATGGTCTTAATTTCACCATTTTTTAAAAAATACAGATATGGTGAATAATATGTTCTTTGGAGCTTGTTTGTGTAGAATGAATTGATTTGCAAAGTCACTCTTGGCACCGGTGTCATGGTTCAGTAGAAAAAGGCATTTAGTGCCAAGCC
Source organism: Mus pahari (assembly GCF_900095145.1). Lineage (NCBI taxonomy): Eukaryota > Metazoa > Chordata > Mammalia > Rodentia > Muridae > Mus > Mus pahari. The sequence goes on from NC_034600.1 coordinate 64,715,160, forward strand.
TGATGATCCTAGTTCAATCTCTGAGTTCCAGATTGTGGAAATAAAGATATTAGATTTTGTTTTTATTATAGAATTAAAGTGGTAAGTTCTAAGGCTGGTGACTTTGGCTAAGTATCTAATCTATTTCAAAGTTCTTCTTCTTCTTCTTCTTCTTCTTCTTCTTCTTCTTCTTCTTCTTCTTCTTCTTCTTCTTCTTCTTCTTCTTCTTCTAGGTTGTTAAACACAAAAAAATGAGTGTCATTGCCATATATTCCACGGATTTAATAAATAATTATATAATCCCATCTCATAATTGAGTAATAGAAACACACATATAACATGAAGTCAATTACACTGTACTGTACTTTGAAAGGAAAATTTTAAAACAATAATAGTACTCTTGTGCTCAATAACAAGGGAATTCATGACTATTTATTAAGCTCGGTAGTAATTTTCTTTATTGTATTTGTTCATTATGTAAAAGAATAGATGCAATGATTATTTGTATGTAAGCACTTAGTGTCCATAGGTGCATATCTAAATTAAATTGAATCTGGCACACAAATATATTTTTCTAAACATGTTTATGTCCTTTCTCTAGATAATCCTAAAGAGACAACTCGTGTGTCTGTTTTTGTGAGGATTTTGGATGTTAATGACAACGCTCCACAATTTGCTGTGTTTTATGACACATTTGTATGTGAAAATGCCAGACCAGGACAGGTGAGCAAATATACAACTCCAGTTCACGATGGTTTTAGCTCTGTGTAAATGTGATTTTGTCAAAACCTTGGAAAGGATGAACCAAACAGAGTTAGAAATATTTACATATATTCTCATTAGAAGTTTAGAAAGTGTTTGATGTTTTTAAAGTTGAAAGCATTTTAACAGTCAAGTTACACAATCCCTTTGACATGTTGTGATGCAATAAATTAATAATGAGTTCTTACTCTCTAATAGTAAAATAATAATAATAATAATAATAATAATAATAATAATAATAATATATTGTCTTTCCCATTAAAGTTGAGGTGTGAATAGTAGCTTTAAATTTTAAAACTTTTTGAATTAAGATCAAACACTGGAATCTGCTCTGTGCCATTAGCCCAATATTAATAACTATTTAGTAAAATGGAAGTTGGTGTTAATACAGGTTTTAATGTTGGAACCTGGACCTTGACAGCTCCAGCCAGCTGGTCTCTGCCACTCATTTTGAACTCGACAAGTAAGAATGAAAGGCAGAGAAACAAGATTTGCTCAGTGTGGTGAAGTTTAAATGAAGAACCAATAAAAAGGACCAGTGATGTCCAACGAGTCTACCTTTGGCGTCATAACATGAGAGTTTGGTTAAAAAGAATTCAGGGAAGATGCATAACGAAGCAGTCTGGTCAAGAGTGGCCCTGCCTGCCATTGGCACGACCTTGTTTCATTGTCTTATCTAAGGTGGTCTGTGAAATTGTCCAAAGTACTTAATCTATTTCATGGTGACAAGTTTCTCCTATGGCTAGCACAGGAGAAGGAATTTTCTTCTCCAATATGAGATGCATGGGAAATTGCCAAAGTAGTCTATTGCTCAGTAGTCTAATAGCCCACTGGTAGAGTACGAATAGCTCTTCAGAATATCTTCTTTGCTGAAGGCTGGTGACAGTGGGACTCAGGGAAAGGCAGAGACACTGGATCACTGAAACACTCAATCAGTATTGGGTCGTATGTGAACATGTTTTAAGGCAATGCAGCCCTGTTCATTCACTGCTACGGACTTCCTGTTTTTCCTTAGTGTGACAACACATAAAGTACTTAATGACTTCATTTTAGTCTTTTGAAGCATTCTTTCTACATCAGTTTTGTTTGAATTATTTAAATCATTTCCTCAGTGGACTCATTTTGTTGTTTGAAAAGCTCTGGCATATATGGCTGAAAGAAATGCTCTTAATTGGCTTGAGTGCTATCTTCACAGAAGGAAGCTGCATATTATAAATAATAATTGGGAATCAAAAGCATTTTATTAGTGATAGAGAAGCCATTGAGAAACTGTGTTGTATTTTGACATCATTTAGTGCTTTTATAAACATCAATGTCATTGCTATATTTTTATGCAAATTGCATTGTAGAATAACTCAAGTTGTTCTCGTGAATATTGTAATGGGAATTCAATAGCTTGTCTATTGTTTGAAAGAGCAAAATTATTGCAATTGGATTTTTTTCTTTAAACCGTTATGGAAATGTTTATTTCTGAATATTTAAATAACTTAGGTGCTTCTAACTTTCTTCTTAATGAAGCAGTGTCTACCGTAAAAGTCTTCCAAATAGTCCTCGGCCAAGCAGGCTCAGCATGATTTCAGTTAAAATCTTTGCTGTAAGTGATAAATTATCCACTTTGCTACTACTACATGCACTGCTCACTCCATGATCATTCAATTTGATTTTTAAAGAGATATCTTTTAGAACAGTTGAGTCATAAACACTGATATATTGATGTATTCAAAATATTCAAAACAAAAAATTCTGCACATTTTCTTGTGCTTTCTCTTACTCACTGTAGCTATCCCACTATTTCAAGATTTTCTGAATAGTTGAAAATAGTTAATGAAGAAATATAATCAAAAATTTGTCTTAAAATGTGTTTACCCAGTCTTAACCACCTTAATATTAAGAATATGATTAATTCTTTTCTAGCTGCCCACATCTGCAGATATGTCCATATGGAGAGTTTTTGTGCATATTAGTTTGTTTTAGTGTGATTGCATAAAAGTTGTTTTGTTTAAACAAAAAATTTCAAATATGAGTATTGAAATCAATAGTGGTCTTTTATGACAAGTGTCAGTATTCCAAAAAGTTGGGAGGCTGAGACTGGGGCATCATGAGTTCAAGGTTTTCCCACCTACATAGTGTACTGAAGGACAGTTTAGGTTACATATTTTTTTCTCAAAAGGCAAAAATCATGGTGGAAATGAAAAGTTTATGGATTTGAGACTGGAAGTCATGACATTTAAATGAGCAAAAACGAGATGGTTATTATTTTGAGTTCACCTGCCTTGAACACTTGGACTTCTGAGCATGTTTGCATTATTTATTGAGCACCTTAATCCAGACAGTAGCCCTATAATTTATGTGTTGTTCTTTAAGTAACACTTAGATCTACAGGATGGGGTATAGTTCTGCTCATTTGGTGTGTAGACAAAAGGGTAAGTCAGAAATAGAACTGTGTGCCACTACATTTTCCTTTGCATCCCTTGCCTTTAGTCTTGTGAGTTCCTTGATTTAAGGAAGGGGTATTTTGTGTAGAAAGGGTGAAACTTGCCCACTGGTAGTTAACTGGTCTTGTTTGCCTAAATTGGGCTGTTTAGCTCCTCCCCCACACCTCAGAAATGATAGTCTTCAGAAATGGGAAGAGTAAGCTGACTCTTCCTGTATCGATTTCCCTTACTCATGTCCACTTCTTCAGCTAATGATTATATTTTTGTGTCAAGGGCACAAAGTGACATGGACATCTCAGAGAGTCTTAGTTTAGTTGGGGCTGGCTTACAGGTTCAGAGGGTCAGTCCATTATCATCAAGGTGGGAGCAGGGCAGCATCCAGACAGGCATGGTGCAGGAGGAGCTGAAAGTTCTACGTCTTCATATGAAGGCTGCTAGCAGATGACTGACTTCCAGGCTGCTAGGATGAGGGTCTTAAAGTCTACACCCACAGTGACACACTCCAACACGGCCAAACTTAATCCAACAGTGCCACTTCCAGGGCCAACCATATACAAACCATCATAATTAGGATCACTGAAATACCCTTGAAGTTGCAGGAGAACATGAAAATACAAGTCAACTTTGTTACTGCGAAAGGACTGACCTGTATGTCCTCCACCACATACATATCCAAGAGCATTATGTTTTGTCTGTATATTTCCTTTTCTAGCATTAAAATACAATGAAATAGTGATTGCTTCATGATCCAGAGGAAATCTTATTTTTACTTGGGTAATGAACATGAGTTCTAGAATGGTAGAGACACAGCTATGTGTCATTTTGTTTATTGTCCCTTTAATACAAGCATATTTCCCTTCTATATCACTGAGATTTTAAAAAGTGCTTCAGTTAAAACTGATCATTAATGCCTTGGTGCTACAAAACTTAATCAATGTACATATTTCACTCACAGATGTCAGGTATATCTTATAATTTCCCAAATACATATGTAAAGAAGTGGACATTGGTCCTTAAAAATATATTAGCTTGTTCTAGATTGGAATGGTAATTTGGAGTAACAGTTCCAAATGTTATTTTGAGACCTTGTGGTTGTTCTTTAAAGGGTCATTTGTTCTACTTTTCCATTGCTACTAAGTATTTTTTTAGCACTTCTCTGTATTAACATTAATTTTAGTGTCTGAGAAATTTCCTCTGGTCAGTCTCTGTTATTTCATTTATATCTTTCTTTCTTCTTCAGTATACTAGTGAATCACTGTTTTAAAAAGGAAAATTCAAAGAATGGTTAAAAGACGAAGAGTTAGGGGAGAAGAAACAGATAAATTACAAACTTTTAAGGAGTCACCTTCCAAATTCCATTCTTTCTACATTTCTGTATTGAATGCATTCATTTATCTGTATTCTTTGATTCTATTATAATTTGTTTCCATTTATTATTATCATAATAAATATTTAGTCAACCATGATTTAATACTGTTTTAAAATAATTTCAACATTCAAGTGATTATACTTGTTCACTATTTCTAGAAAGTACTATATTGCTTTGTGTGGCTTAATTAAATTTCTTGAATGGCTCTGAAATAAATAATTTGAAGTATAATAAGTAGGCTATTTTTACTGCTATTGCTATAACATGTTTTGAAAGAAAAGTAATTTAATATAATGTGATAATAATTTGTTCAGTGTCAAATTATCTTGCATAATGTTTTAAGCTTCAAATTCCTTGTTAAATCAACAAAAACTCAGGAAAATATTTTAGTCAAATAGGCATATAATGATAAACTAAAACTTTAATTTTAATTAAGAATAAGTTTGAATGTTTCTGCAAGCATCAATAAATATAGGTTTCTGATGTTATTTTAAATTTAATATCTTAAATGATTAAGCATATAAATGGAAAAGAAGTCAGGTGACCTAAGAGTATGTACATGCCTGTGCTTGATCCATTGTCATGTGTGTAGTGAAAACATAATGAAGGTGACAAGTGATGTCTATAGCAAGATAGGGCACTATATTTTCAACTTGAAGTACAGAGAAGTTCTCTTTTATTTATTGTATTTGTTCAATTTGGAATGTGTATGTGAGTGCATGTCTGTGTGTGCATGCGTGTATTCTTAAATATAACCTGTTCAGACATTATAATGGTACTTGTATGTATGTTTTCAAAATGGCATCTATGATCCCTATTCTATTCACAGACATGAGATGATTGTAATGTTTTCTTTCTCGCAGCTGATACAGACCATAAGCGCAGTTGACAAAGATGACCCCTTAGGTGGACAGAAGTTTTTCTTCAGTTTGGCTGCTGTGAATCCGAACTTTACAGTACAAGATAATGAAGGTCATTTTTGTACTGTTTTCATACAAAATATTAAAAAATAGGAATTATTACAACATATTAATTCATTTGTTTATGCTGTGTATGGACCTAATGGCATAGAGTTAAAAACTCTTTATATACGTATTTAGTAATGCATTATGATAATATCTTTTTTGAGCTTATTTGCTCCTTTAAATTTTAATTAATAAAATAAATTATAAAATTATAAGAGTTCAAGGAAAGGTGAAATGTTGAAATGATTAGAAAGGCTACAAATAGTAAGCTAATACTGTAAACATGATAAGACATGAATGGCTGTAAAAAGTAAAGATTATGTGCATATCTATCATACAAACTTTAAAGGAACATAATAGTATCCTAGTACTGTAGACTAAAGGACAGTTGTGAGAAAGGAGAAACAGGCACAGAATCCAGAAGAAGCATTTGCACATTTCTTGTTGCAGCAGCAAGTATGCTATTGTCTTTTGTAAAATACATATTTCCTATCTCTGAAATTATTTCTTTTTTTTCTCATAGAAGGCATAAAGCATTTTAGATACACATTGTGAAAACAGCTATGATTTTTAAAATTTCAACAAATATGTGTCACGAGAACTATGCGACTCTAGACTAGGGTTTGTGTGCCATTAAAACTCGTCTATATTTAATACGTTTCGTGGCAAATAGTGACTTCAGCTTCTGATGCTAGATGATATATTTGCCCCACTGTGGCTGCAGAGGTATTTTAAATAAATCTCATAAGCACATTAGCCAATATACAATGCTTTCCTCAGTGTTTGAGATGTATTAGCAAAGCCAGTTGGCTGTTCTCCCTCCAGGATGGTTCCAAAGCGCCATAAGACAGCTTAAAACCTTGCACCATTCTACATCATGCTATCTACTCACCAAGAGATTTCATCCAGTAGAACGCTCACATAACAAATAAGTGAGGCAACGAGAAATTAGCCTTCTGAGACACGTTCCACTAAATCTTAAGATTTGAAATGTCCATGTTTTCTGTCACCCTAGACACGTAAAGTAATTGGATTAAAAAAGTGTAACATGGACTTGGCAGTTAATATACACAGTGCTGCACTGTTTCTGAATTTCGGATGCACAACATTCGGTATAATTTCAATTTGCTGAACTTGGTAACCTAAACATAGGTTTTATAGATTAGAGCTGTCTGTATTGAATCCTCAGTACCGATCTGACAGTACTTATTTCTGAGTTTATTTAGTTTAGATTCATTTCCTGTGAAACGGAGAACTAGATATTAAAAAGACAGATAGGTTAGGATTGCTGCTGTCATGGCACAACCTTTCAAATGTCCTGGAGAAACCACTTAAGACTCACCTCAGCTGACTTTTAACGTAGATTATCATTTTGTTTTATTAGAAAGAATTCTCAATTCTATATAATTTACTCAAAGGAATAAAGTAATACAAATATCAACCTAAAGAGCTCACTGAGTAGCATTCCATTAAATTTGGTGAAATATCTGATCTAATTTTATATATGTTACTGTTTTATGTTATTCGGTCCGGATTTAAAAAGTTGTGATTATACATGAATCAATTCAAGGATACAGCTTTTGTGATATTTGCCCTTTTCTTGTCCATAAGTTCATGTTATATATCTGAAATTTAATGATACCAATCCTTTTTTTTTTAAAGTGGGTTATTTCTGTGGTAAGCCAAATAACATTTATCGCAATTTAAAAATATTGTTTCATAAAACTTTGAATCATAGAGATATTTTTAAAAGAATGACTGGCTCATAAATATGGCAAACATATTACAAAAATAAGATCCAAAAGATTCAAGAGGTTAAAGGCACCTAGACAAGATACTGGAACTGCAACCTTGTATCTGAGATATTAATGCTTGAGAGGTCCATGTTGGAATTTGCTCAGATGTTTCCAATACTTTATAAAGATCTGCTTTCCTAAGATAGTTGAGATCTTTCTAATAATGTAGAAGACACTATATATATTCAGCTACCGATCCAGGATATGACTATTTTTTTTTTCTGTCCTGTTTGTTTTACCTAACAACTGAGTGACTCCTGTTTCTATACTGGCCATAGAGACAGCCTTTTAAGAATCAAAACTGCATTCATCTGACAATAAAACATGATAGAAAGTAACATACTCCACGGTCTTTAAATGTTGGTTGTTTGAGTCTAGAATAAACTACTTCTGCCTTTACCTGTAATTCATATTGAAAACAGGGTAACATATCTGAATAGGGACACATAACCAGCAGCATAGTAATTAATTCTATGGTTGAATTTATTAAAACTATATATTTTTTGAATGTTATGTTACTCCCCAACAGTCATAGCAAGTTGTTCATTAATAATACACATATATATGTTTATATATTTTTTTCTCATGCTTTCATTTTAATGACTGGAAGCAGTGTTGAGAAATATTCATTATTGGCTAACCTTTGAGTATACATTAGAAACAATGGATTTAAATAACTTTATCGATTTATGTTCTTACAAGATCATATTTTCCCCATAATTGTCAGAGTCAAGCATATTTTTACGTGAAATTACGCACTCAGATATGTGTGAATTTAAACAATTCAAGTGATTATTTTCCTTGATAAAAGCTTGCTTTTTAAAACTTCTAAAATATTTATCATCTGTACAGATTTCATAAATGAATTCTTATATTTACCATTATATAATAATCATTTGCAACCAAACCAGTAATGGAGTCTGAATGAGGGGCTGCATTTCTTTTTCTTTTTTTCTTTTTCTTTCTTTTTTTTTTTTTAGATTTATTTATTTATTATATGTAAGTACACTGTAGCTGTCTTCAGACACTCCAGAAGAAGGAGTCAGATCTTGTTACGGATGGTTATGAGCCACCATGTGGTTGCTGGGATTTGAACTCCGGACCTTCGGAAGAGCAGTCGCGTGCTCTTACCTACTGAGCCATCTCACCAGCCCCCAGGGGCTGCATTTCTATAATGGCAGTGCTCAGCAGCTTCACCAGACAAACTGATTTTAGTCAAGTCCAACCAGTGCTACACAGCAAGATCCTTTCTCAAAATTAATAATTAGCAAGGCATAGTGCTACGTTCCTCATATTATCTAGTATACCTCACCTAGTTTGAATTGCAGTATGAATATTGAATAGAAATTTTCATAGTTTACCTAAAATGATAATTAGTTTTAATTAAAAACCACAGTTCACTCTGAATCAAACTGACTGTTCTAAATTATTTTGCCATGCTTTCGAATTTCTTTTAGACAACACTGCCAGAATTTTAACCAGAAAGAATGGCTTCAACCGTCATGAAATAAGTACCTATCTACTGCCGGTGGTGATATCTGATAATGACTACCCAATTCAGAGCAGCACTGGCACCCTGACGATCCGTGTGTGCGCCTGTGACAGCCAAGGCAACATGCAGTCCTGCAGTGCGGAAGCCCTGCTCCTCCCTGCTGGCCTCAGCACTGGTGCCTTGATCGCCATTCTCCTCTGCATCATTATCCTGCTGGGTAAGGAGTGAAGGAAGGAAGGGGATGGTCTTCCCGGATGACTAGTTCAGTCTGTAATTGAATAGGGAAGGTTACCTTCAAAACACACCACCTCTCAACTAATGCTAAAGTTCAAAGATTCACGTAAGTTAACTGGGACAGACTAGCAACATGGAAACATTTTTTTTTTTTTTGTCTAGTCATAATATATATCCACTGGAGTCATCCTTATGGTAATGGATGTAGCAGAATTTTATCTGTGGGAATTAAGTGAAAATACACACCAAATAGGTATCTTTCTTGACAGTGTAGTAAATAAAGTTAAATCAGTAATGGTAACAAACTGACCATACTTGAGAGAAGGTCGGTGACCAGTAGAAGATAGCCAACAGAAAAAGAACCAATGGAATCTTTTAAGTTTTTGTCTCTTAATGGTTTATCAGGTTTCTGGTTTTGGTTTTTAACCTTACAGGTCTTTTCCTTATATCTTACGGGGTTTTTTGTTTGTTTTTTAAATGTGTGTACATTCTTTGCACACATATCCTTGTGTGCACATTTATGTGTCTTTGGGTCTTTTTGTGTTTCCTGTGCTTATTCTTTCTCCTCCCCGCTCCTTTTTTAAAAATGTTTGTTTGTGTGGTCTGTTCTGTTCTATCTTATTATTATTATTATTATTGTTATTATTATTAAAGCCAGTTTTCTAAAGAGAAAGAAAGGGTGTGGATTTGGGTGGGTGAAAAGGATCTTGAAAAATATAGGGGAGGAAAAACCGTACATAGAATATACTATATGAAATAATATTCTAGAAGGCGGCGGGGAGACCAAAACCAAAGTGTTAATAAGTTTTTATTAAGTTACTATTGAGTATTTATCAGTGTACCAAACACTACCACAAGTTTTGGGGTTTTTTTTTTGTTTGTTTGTTTGGTTGGTTTGGTTTGGTTTTGGTTTTTGGTTTTTGATTTTTTGTTTTGTTTTTTGTTTTTATGTTGTTGATTTTTTTTTTTTTTGGTCAATTTGATTGTTTTTTTTTTTTTTTAAGTGCACAAACTTTTGAAATTTACTGTCCTAACTCACAATTGATTCTAAAGTCAGAAGTACTGTCCATATCTTTCAAGGCCAGGCAGCCAGTATGCCTTGTTGCTGTGTTCTCTAGAGAAATTTGCAGGTTGCCCTCATCATTTTTTTTGCTGCTAATGAGTGCAGGGAGGGCTTCCTCTAATATTTTCACTGAAATCTGGTCCAACAGCCATTTACCTGATTGAACAGGCCACAAGGATTGCGCCTTGATTTTATAACCCAGAGTAGATTGCTTTTTAACTGATCTTGAAGTAAACATAACATATTTCTCCTCTGCTGAGTCCAGTTCCCCCTATTGAGTAGAGTTGAAAGCTACTGTAGCTTTATTTCAGGAAGCAGGGAAATTAGCCTGGACTGGAGCTGGACTTACAGGTTCCATTATCTTCTGTATTGGAAGCTTTTACTGAACAAATTCATTTCCCGGACAGTGCACAGCCGAAGGTTGAACATCTTTATGTAACATGTTGTTGTGTTGTGTATGTGAGAATAGCTAAGGAAGCTCTTCTCAAAACCTGAAGTACAAACAGAATCAAGGCATTTAATGATAATATAAATTAGCAGACAACATAGTAGAATTGGTTAAAACATGCTTTTTCTAGACAGAGGAATTCACATCTGTTTCTCCAAATACCTTAAGTGATCAATAGCAAAATGTTTAAGGACAGTAAGCAGAAAGCTGTGTCCCCACCCATGGCATTTACATTAACTTTCTCTTACAGGTAGGTGTGTGTGTGTTAGTTTCATGATGTATATCCCTTCTTGCTCATCTTCACTTGTTTGCGATGAGTCTCTCTGAGGAACACATTTGTGTTTTGGAGTTAATTCAATGTGATGTGAGTTTACTCTTTGGTTTGAACTCCTCTGATTTAACAATATTGTGGAGAGTCCTCTTACAAGGCATGGATTTATTTCCAAGGAAAATATAAGAAAAATTTCCTGGTTTGTTAACAAGCAAGTCACCTTTTCCCCAGTCATGAAAGCCTTTCAATAAAGTAAGTAAACAGCTGTGTACGTCCATCCACAATGCTGTGGGATGGAAGTTATTAGTCTAAATTTTGTGATAAGAATCACTTTCGATTATTGTCTAAGGATGCAGTGGAACATGTGGACGTACTATAGCTTTCAATTTGACTAATTTTTTATGTTAGAACTTTGGTGCCTGGGATTGAACCTAGGACCTTGAGAATGTTCTACCACAGAATGACTGAAAGATATTCCTTTCATATATGCTTAATGTTTAATGCAAAAGATTAATATTTTCTATTTTGTCAGGACATACTTTAAGCAGTTCTTAGGAAAAGAAGCAAAGAGTAGACATTGCAGTTAAGGAATACTCTACTTTGTTGTAGAACTAAATCAGAAACACCATACCAGCCATCCTGGCTAAACCCTGCTAGGCTTCTTTAGAAAAACACAAAATTAATCTCAAATTCTGGCTTCCCATGCAAGGTATAAACACTTTGTGCCTGTTACGCGCTTGTGCTCTGGCTTGGACGTTTGGGAAGGAAGTTCTAACGCATCTTTTTGTCTTTCTTCAAGTTATAGTAGTCCTCTTTGCAGCCCTCAAAAGGCAGCGGAAGAAAGAGCCTCTGATTCTATCCAAAGAGGACATCAGAGACAACATCGTGAGCTATAACGACGAAGGTGGCGGAGAGGAGGACACCCAGGCCTTTGATATCGGAACCCTGAGGAATCCTGCAGCTATCGAGGAGAAAAAGCTCCGGCGAGATATAATTCCTGAAACGTTATTTATACCCCGGAGGACTCCTACCGCCCCAGATAACACGGATGTCCGGGATTTCATTAATGAGCGACTCAAAGAGCACGACCTGGACCCCACTGCACCTCCTTACGACTCATTGGCTACCTACGCCTATGAAGGGAACGACTCCGTGGCCGAATCTCTGAGCTCTTTAGAATCAGGTACCACTGAAGGAGACCAAAACTACGATTACCTCCGAGAATGGGGACCTCGGTTTAATAAACTAGCAGAAATGTACGGTGGTGGCGAGAGCGACAAAGATGCTTAACCTGGCGCCTGCATTATGTTCAACCAGATAAAGTTAACTTTGAGGACACTGTCTCCACTTCACAATATTTGATATTCAGGAGAAAATTTTTCCTGCCACTCAGCACAAGTTTCCCACTTATTTCTTAATTTGTTCATTAATGATATTAATTCTTTCCTGTAGGATGTCTCATGGAATATATACGACATTTTATTTAATCACTTCCAAGAGCCAAAGCTATGGAAATTCAATGTTGTCCATCTTAGTAAATAAAAGAGCAGGATAGCTCTCCCTTAAGCAACCTCACGAACAAGCCGCTTCTGTTAGATACACGTCTTGCCCTTGCAAATAAATGAAGCTTTGAAAAGACGAAGAAAACACTTAAGATGTATCCTGTTCTGTACATTAAGTTTAAAGAAAAAAAAATGTACATGTGGTGTTAGTTGGTGTGATATGCAGCCTGGTATACAAGCATTTGTGCAATTTCATTTCATCAAATTCTATCTGCTAATGTTTTATATTTATATTTTTGTATTTATTTTTTAAAAAAAATAAACCAGTTTTTACAACTACTTTGTCTCTAGCTTCTCTTTCCCTTAGGAGCAAATTCTTTCTCCATAAATTGACTTCTTACCAAATCTAATTTAATGCACCTGAGAAGGAAAAAAAAAAAAAAATCACATTCTAAGCGATGTTGAAAGCCCTGACCAAAATGATATGACAGGTAAGCGCTGCTCTTCTGCAATACATTCTTACACTGTAATATATGCGAACTTCTTCCTACTGAAAGCATCTGTAAATTATAAACCACTTAACATTTATCATCTGAAAAATTGACAGGAATGGTGCTCTAACTCCTGGGCGGCAGAATCAACCATACTCAGATTTAAATCATTGTCGCTCTCGATTCTTGTGCTAAATACACTGGTGGTACAGCAGTTTTGTTTCGCTCATATTTGCTAAGATAGTGTCTGGAAAAATAAAACCTTTTTCTCATTGTTTTTTCTTGAATGACATATTTGCTCTTGAAGTTTATAGGCAGTATGAGTTCAGACTGTTCTCAGGCTGAAATAATCATTGACTGGAATTATTTTTACCTCCCATGGCGACTTTGAAAAATGCCTGGTAATGACAGTAATAACACAGAATATTCCATTAAAGATGCAGTTTCCCACCCCACTTATGTCAGCTCTGAGAGATGTATCACAAATTGTTGTGAGTGTGTGTGTGTGTGTGTGTGTGTGTGTGTGTAAAAAGAATAATAGAAAGCAAAACAACAAGTTAAAATACAGATTTTAAAGTGTCAGTAGTCAATCATCAAATGTTTCTGAGAATCCCAGAGTTGGGAAGGATACTGTTCTTAATTGTTCCACTTCCACTCTTGATTTATTTGTAAATGGAATACTTTAGTAGTAGATCCAGAAGTCACTATCTCTGCTGAGTATGTTGTAAACAATACCAAAGATTCATGTGCTAATTAGTGAAAATGCTCTATGATTTGAATAGGTCTGTGTGCTATGTTAATATATCCCTATTGCAGAATCAGTTATTTAAATCTATGATTTTTTTTTCTAACTTCAAGGCTGAAGGGCCCATACCACTCTACCAACAAATACTTCAGTTTGTATAATAGTCTGATTATGAAAAAGAGACAACCCATGAGGCCCAATTAAAATCGCAGCCAAGTAGTGCTAAGGACTACTGAATACTAACCCTTAAAATGACAGAACTCACTAATGTATATCATAATCTGGCTATTAAAAGAAACTAAGTTAAGAAATGGAACTTTTCTCTTTTGTACAGAATTGAAATGAGGAACACGCTGTGTCCTGGAGAGATCAGTCACTAAAAAATAGAATAAGTTGACACAGAAAAAGGAAAACAAAGGCCTCCGAATATTTCAAATTGGTCATAATTTAAAATACAATCTTTGTTGGAATTATTTCTACCTTTCCACACAAGTAGCTTCTTGAGTCAATATTAGATGTCAATAAAGTAATTCTCATGTCTATACTCTAATTCTTATGTGGAGACTTTTAATTATCTTCTTTCAGAAATGTCAAGTGACACTAAAGTATTCTGGCATTTACTTAATCTTCCATTATTTTAAAAATTGGAGTCGTGACAATGTTCTCTAGTAGGACAAGAACCAGTTAGGATAGATGGGCAGGCTTATTTGTCAACTTTGGAGAAATTATTTAATAGCAGATATTCTAATATTGTGGTTAATAACAACGTATGTTAAAGTGATTTCTTGGTAGCCATGGAATTCAAAACTTATGTTATAAAAATCTATTTAAAGTCTCCCAGACACATTTTGGTATTGTGCTTGCCAGAGAGAATACCCAGTACATCCCTTATTCCAAAATTAGTGTTCTGTGTCAGTGGGCTACTGTCAAAAAATTATTGATGTAACTGAACCAATGCAGGTTTCTCATTTCTTCATTTTTATATAACTTTAACATAAATTGTTTATTGATCATCTATTATATAGGATATATAAAAACAAGGAATGTTTTGAAACCCAGAGACGTAATAAATTAAATATAATTCTTCTATCCATAAGTGTGTATTTATTTTACGTACAAAGTTAAGAGATGAAAAAGCTATGTTGTCATGAAAACCACTGAGTTTATAATAAATTATCTAGCTCTTAAAATTAACTCTTCTTAGGAGAAAATTATTCTGTTCTCTTTTTTCTATGATTTATGTAATCAGCTACTTTTACTTGGCCTCTAAACATTCGATTATTAGAAATGCTACCCAAGTATCATTTCCACTTGCAGCAATGTATCAAAAGTTATATAACTACAATTAATGGTCTTAGATTGAAATTGCTGATTTTCTGTCTTCCTCTCTTTCTCCTCTCTCAAACACACATGCCCCCCCCCCAAACACAGATACTCAAACACAAAACCATGTGCATATGAAGTGACATAACTACAAAAATAGTGAACATGTACTGGTAGGTTAATCCACATATATTATAAATGATTTAATATCTAGGGTCTTTCAAAACAGAAGATGCTAATATTAAAACTCTATTTGTTTGTTTGTTTGTTTGTTTGTTTGTGACAGGGTTTCTCTGTGTAGCCCTGGCTGTCCTGGAACTCACTCTGTAGACCAGGCTAGCCTCGAACTCAGAAATCCACCTGTCTCTGCCTCCCAAGTGCTGGGATTAAAGGCGAACGCCACCACTGCCCAGCTAATACTCTATATCTTAACATCAATATATTTATGTAAGTTACTAAATGTATTTTTACATTATGTGTACATGTATATATTTTAATTATGATTATGAAAGACTGATTCCATAAAATACTCAACAGAGTCATATATTTTAGAATTTACACTAAGTAGACACAAAAACTAATACATATGTATGTGTTTTTCTGTATAATTAATGCACTAAATGATGTTATCTAAACATACTCATGGAGCTGAGTCACTTCCCATAGTCTCTATTACATGAGGAATCCTTGTATCTTCATACAAGAAACAAGAATGGGGGATCACAACATTCACACTCATGTTAGTTGTTAATTAATAGTTACATATCAAGTTTGTTCTAAGAATAAAATGAAATAAAGTTCATCGCCGGGCATGGTGGCGCATGCCTTTAACCCCAGCACTCAGGAGGCAGAGGCAGGCGGATTTCTGAGTTTGAGGCCAGCCTGGTCTACAAAGTGAGTTCCAGGACAGCCAGAGCTATACAGAGAAACTCTGTCTCGAAAAACAAAAACAAAACAAACAAACAAACAAAAAAGTTCATGAACTTTCAAAGAATTCTGAAAAGGTGGAGTACCTAATGTCCTTTCTCCTGGATAGTCAGATTCAACTATGTTCATATATATAAATTCTAATATGACAACATAGTATATAAGATTATTAGCAAGTACAAGTGCTAAACATATGGCAGACTATGTTAATTAATGATGCTGGCTTTCTGTCTAACACTCCTTCAGTTCACAGTACCTAGTCCGTAGTACCCTGTCACTTATTTATCTTTTATCATTACAAAATTTCCTTATTGTAAAATACATTTGCCCAAAATGATATTGGTCTTATTGAATACTGTCATCCTTCTTACCAGTGTCTGCCGTGTTTCTTCCAATTGGCCAGCTCACCAGTATTAATTAACTCCATCACACATTTGTCACAAATTTAGAGATTATCTTTGATCACTATGTTAAGTTACTAAGCATTTTAATATCCCCCATGGAAACGCATTATGAGCAGAATCACAGGGTTCTGCCTTATAAGGATGCGCCCTTCTTGTAGCTGACCTCATAACTTCCTCTATGATAGCAACTAAGTTAATTGTCTCAAAAGCTCTCAGCCTCTTCAAGCATACTCTCCAGTACCGATTCTCTACCCACGACTCTAGTCTCATACAAGAGCTTGATCTTTCTAAACTTAAAAGGAAATACAAAATGCTATATTACTTTTTTTTTTAATCTCCGCTAAAACCACCCTATGTGAAGTGCACTTCTACACTACTACTAAAGATTAGCATATCACCCAGCCTAAAGACCTTCAACCTCATTGTAAAATTAGTTACATCTATATTTTCTTCCTCATTACGATGACAAATTTTATTGCTATTTTAATGCTTGCGATCCTACAAATTCTGCCAGAGGTTCTCTGGAAATTCTAAAGAAGGCTGTTCCTTAATAAAAATAACATATACATAACACATCAAGAAAAATGCCATGCACTTCTCCACCAAACATACAGGCCTGCTGCACCGGCCATCTGCTTCCCTGGTACTTGGCAGTGGTGCCTTCCCCTGAGATGTTCATTTCCTGTCCTTGTGATTCTTTACACTCTAGCATTTGATTTTCTTTTTCTTAATGGAAAAAAAATGTATTCAATATATCTTTTTTACATTTTTCTTCTCCACCACGTATCGCCACATCATCCCAACCTCCTACTCCTCCAATTGTGTTCTGTTTTCCTCCTTATCTCTTTCAACACGAGTAAAAACAAATGTACAAAAACAAGAAACATATTCAAAAGTCATACGACTTGAATGTGTCCTATCTAGTGTGATCTTGCATGGTATTGAGTATATCAGCTCTGATCATTTGACTTGATCTAATAAACAAAATTCTACATCTCAGTACTTGGTTCTCTTCTCCAAAGCAGCAGCTGCTTCCTCCATTGCTGAAAGCAGTCAATTATCTCCCTAATTTTAACCTTTCCTTTTATCTAATTATCCAGCTATCAAGGTCAGAAAAATGTTTCTCACCGAGTTTCCTAGGTGAGTGGTTTTTCTAAACTTATTCATGGTTCCAAACTTTATTCAGAGTTGATTACAACTCTCAAACCAGCATGAGTCTCCACAGCCCTTCACCTTTTTTTTACCATTTACCAACCATCACTTCCCTCCATCCTGTGTTGATACTGGCCTCTCCTTCTTTCTTACTTGGTTTAAGTTTGGTTCAAATAAGAATTATTTGACCCCTACTCATTTTTTTAACCTATAGAATTCCTAATGCTATAGGGTGGAGGATTGAACTTGAATGCAATTTCTTATTAG
Source organism: Mus pahari (assembly GCF_900095145.1). Taxonomy (NCBI): domain Eukaryota; kingdom Metazoa; phylum Chordata; class Mammalia; order Rodentia; family Muridae; genus Mus; species Mus pahari. The sequence continues at coordinate 64,732,785 of NC_034600.1, forward strand.
ATATCTGCATTTTCTTTTACATTTTAATGATTTTTTCCTATAGGTATTTTTTTTTCTCATCCAAACAGGATATAAGTTTACAAGAAAATAAATTTGATAACCTTTTCCAAGGATATAGAACTGTTTACTTGTATGGATATTCAATAGACATTTGTCAGAGGAATGGAAAAATTGTTATTATTTTACTTGAAAGTTGTTAAGAATGCATATAACATGGCAAAGCTTCATGGGACTCCTGTCTCTTCCTACACTGAACCACTCACACTGATAGGCGAGAGCTTGTAAGTCTATTCTTCATATACTAGAAACCATTTGGGATATTATTTTAAGACTATACAATTCAACAGATCTGTAAACCCAACTACGGAGGCAGAAAGATCACAAGAGCAAAGTCACTCTGGCAATTTGGTCTCAAAAGGGGAAAAATAGCAAAGTTAAAAGTAGAAAATGGGGCTGGTGAGATGGCTCAGTGGGTAAGAGCACCTGACTGCTCTTCCGAAGGTCCGGAGTTCAGATCCCAGCAACCACATGGTGTCTCATAACCATCCATAACAAGATCTGACGCCCTCTTCTGGAGTGTCTGAAGACAGCTACAGTGTACTTACATATAATAAATAAATAAATACATCTTTAAAAAAAAAAAAGTAGAAAATGACTGAAAGTGTAGTCCTGTGGTAGAATCCTTGCCTAACATTTGAAGTGCCTTCTGTTCAGTCTTCAAAACTGACAAAAACAGGGAAAGAATAATATTTAATATTTAATAGAGACTTGGTTTTTTGTGTAACAAAATAAGGTACAATGATTTTACAGGACACATACAAGTTAAATTGTTTTCTACACAAGTTAAGTTGCTTTCTGTAAAATAATATTACAGAAACCTTTACACTCTATGCAAACTACCAGTGATCATAGCAGTGGGAACTCCACTAAATAACTGCTAAATCAGAAGATGGTTACCATTTCAATGACAGTGTTGGTGGCTTGGAGCCTGTATTACTGATTTGGGAACTTACTCAAAATTTGTGAAAAGGCTGAATAGTCGAACATTTGCTTAGGGAAAGTGTGAGGTAAGATCAGGAAGAAATAGGAGTTTGAAATGAAGCCAAGATATACAACCTTCAACAAAAGCCCCCTTTCCATAGGACAAGGTTTAGCTTTGAAGTAACCTCCAATTAATTAGTATTTATTTCCTTCAGACCATAATACTTCATACATTCTATTTTGTATACTACTCTGTACAAATTTCACTTACTAACTTCACTGCAATCCACTCAGATGTTGACATTTAAGGAATACCTTCAAAGATATATAGGCTAGGCATTTACTTTAGAGACTCTCTTGATTTTATAAATTCAAAACAAAATTGGGGTATAGAGATGAACACATAGATAACAATGAGAAAATATGCTCTGAGCCACCGAGACATTACTTTTAAAAATACTGATATAAATTGAAAAAAATAATGAATTCTCATTTAGATAAGATTCGGTTGCAAAGCTCATCAATGTCTATCTATCTATCTATCAATCTGTCATCTATCTATCTACAGAAAGAAGAGGGAGAAAGTCACTTTTTAAAAACTATGAGTAATGAAACTAAAAATGAAAAATGAAAAAATAGTTTTTCAAGTGCGAGTTTTCTTCATGTTATAAGTGCATATATGCATAAGACCAAAATGGACATTCTTTATTAAGTTATTTTAACAGGAAAGGATTAAAGATTTTGGAGATCATATTGAAAACCTGGTAGACTATTTGTGATTTTTTTTCCAGCTGTGGAATTATACTGAGTTTGGAACGTGACATTTACAACTCCGCAGGAAGGTAGCAGAGCAACTTCTTCCCCAAATTTATCTGAACAAACCTCCTACACATTGTGAAATATTTAGAAGCAGGCCTGAGATTCTTAGCATGAATTTTGCCTCTCTTTTTTTTTAATATATAATAAAAAAGATTGGAGTTGAGTTTTCTTCACAGCGTGTACAGCCAGCATAACTGTTATAGCTCAGCTTTATTTTCTTTCCTTTTACTACTGATACATTGAAATTTTCTTATTTCATTTTCCCAAAAGTGATCTCTTCTAAAAGACTTGGCTAACATGACTAAAGCTCTAGCATATAAAAAGCTATATAAATCTAGTAATTATATCTGCTGACATTTTTTTCTTTTCAGAATAGGGCTTTAGCTTTACAAATCACTGCATGAAATTGTCATCTAAATACATGATAACATTTCTTTTCTTTTCTTTTCTTTTCTTTTCTTTCTTTCTTTCTTTCTTTCTGTTTTTTTTTTTTTTTTTTTTTTTTTTTTTTTTTTTTTTTTTTTTTTTTTTTTTTTTTTTGCTTTCAAAGAGTTAATTTTTTTATCATCACAATTTGGCTATGATTACTGTGAGCATCCCTAAGGTTGTAGGAGCGCAGTGCGTGAACATTACCAAATACTGACAGGTCTATATAATTTGGATAAAAGAAACTCTGAATTTTCCCTTCCATTTGGTTAAACACTTAAACCTGATTAAACGTTAGTCCCCGTCACACATTGGGCATCTAAATAGCTATTGCATAAATACTTGTTGAGTGACTGATTAATCTTGGCACTCCAATACTCTGTTTTCTAATTTTGGCAGTGTGGAAAATGTCAGGTTCCATACCTTCCCCACCCTCAACCAAAAAGGCAACATGTTTCATTCATATTTGAAAAAGCATATTCTAGAAATGTCACAGCAACCTTTAAAGATGACAGTCTCTGCCTAGGAATTCTTGACAGCAACTATGCACAATTATGCCAGCTATATATCGAAATTTTCTTACATCATTTTACCAAAAGTGATAGCCTGAGAAGACAGCATGTAAGGACTGGGTGGAAGGAAGAAAAATCTTGATGCACTCTTTAAATATTTATTTTAATATAGGATAGAAAAAGTGGAGTTCAATTTTAAATTGTTTAAAAAAGAACTGAGTGGCCTCAAACACTTAAAGTTAAACTTCAGTTTTGAGAGAATTTTCTGTATATTTATAATAGAGTCCAATTGTATATCTCTTCATATTCAAATTGGATGAGAAATGAAGACAAGCAGAAAGGTACCATCCAAATATTTTAAAGTGTAATGCATTGTCTTAGTGATGAGATAAGCATCAATGATAGACAATCTCACCAACATGTATACTTAGAAAACTTGCACACAGAGTTTTATGACTAATCAATAATAATGAAAGCAACTGAGGATACCTAGTCATGGTGGTGGTGGTGGTGGTGGTGGTGATGGTGATGGATATGTTATCAGACATGTATTTCCAGTCTCTGTTCCAGAATCTGCATTGTGTTTTGTAAAATGACACAAGTAATTGTCACAATAACTCAATATGGTAAATACTATTATGTTCATTTTATAGAGGAGAAAAATATAACTGAAAAATGAAGTGAAATTGCTTAAAGTCTAGCAACTGTTAAATGGAGTTGGATGGCAAACTAGTTCTAGGTCTGGAGCTCTTAAATCCACAATTAGTACTGGGAGAACTTTTTAAAAGTCAACCTTTATTTCTCAAGATATTATTAACAATGAATACATTTATGTCAATAGTGATAATGTGAAAAGTGACTTTTTTATTTAAAATAGTAGCATATTACTCCTGTAATCACCAATATATATAGTATATTAATTTCTGAATCAGAATTAACATTAGTAAATATGCATTTAGCAATACAATTAGAATACTAACAATCTTTTTCTAATATATTTTTAGTTTAATCTCACATTTGAAACTGTAAAACATAATATTAGATACATTTATACAAACTTTTAATGGCTAATAATTTAGGAGTAATTGTACCAATGTGGAAAAATATGGTCAATAAAAATGATTTTATTGGCAAAGACAAAAGTATCCTGAGTTCTTGTTAACCAGTCTTGTGAGTTGGTGAGTTCCAGCTTCCGAGATGGACTTCCTCCAAAAAGAAAAGAAAAAATAAAGGGGTTTAGGAATACGTTCACCCCTGTCCTCAAGCTTTCCCTTCCATACAGATAAATGTACTTCAAATACATTTGTACCCATGCAATGCAAATACACCAAACACACACACAAGTATTCTAAATACATATGGTTTTTACTTTATTTTAATGAATAAGTTAACACTCGATTCAAGGATGTATAGATTTGCTAGTGTGTGTCTTACACCTTCAATATTTCAAATTAGCATTCATGTTTGTGTTGATATGGGAAGCTAAGCAGTAAACAAAGATGTAAAGATGGATCCTCTCTTGCAGGTTATTTGATATGAAAAGCAGAAGAACAGATGTATTTAGCATCATAAAATAAACTTTCTGAACTTAAGGATATGGAACTTCTCCGTTACCCAGATAAAATACTTAAATTTATGCTAATGTGCCTTCAAACTGTTTTTTCTGAAACATAACAGCACATTTCTGGGTCTGTTCCCAAGTTCACTGCATCAGATATAATTTTATATAACATGGTGAGTTCCAATACTAGTCAGGTGTTAGTTTGAATTTGTTCCAGGCAGGTGAGGCCATTGCTCATAAAGACTTCCAAAACCAAAAACAAGTTCAGTTGATTAGAATGAAAGCATTCCCCAAATAAAAGCATTAATGCAGCTTATTCCATTATGACAGATTCATACTGCCACACCTCTCCCCCTCTCCTTCTTCTTTGTGTCTCTGTCTCTGTCTCTGTCTCTCTGTGCCTCTCTCTCTCTCTCTCTCTCTCTCTCTCTCTCTCTCT